>NC_057798.1:258584250-258716465 GCF_018294505.1 Triticum aestivum | reverse complement strand
CGCTCATTGTTCATCCAATCGATCGGCTTTAGTTAGCAGCAGTAGCGAAGGAATTGCTCGATCGGGTTCAATTAACAGCCATCGATCGATCGCTCGGGTTCAGTAACGCGTAGCCTGCAGTGCAATTGCTCGGGTTCAGTTAGAGCCCAACGCCTCGCTCGGGTTCAGTTAGAGCCAATGCCTCGCACACACGCGCGTACATGTATGAGAGAAATGCGCATCGCTCGGCCCCCGACCTCCCACCGTAACCATCAACTCCCCGAAATTTTCCTCCCCCTCGCTTCTACCACGGTTTTTTCCGTCATGGACGGCCCAAAGAATGTCATGCAGCTGCGTCTCCAGCCCGCCCAGGATGAAAAGCCCATTTTCTGTCATGATTTTTTGTCATAGAAGTAGGAGCCCACCACATCTATGATGATACCGGGTTTTGTCACAATTATCGTCATAAAAGTGTCATATGTATGACAGAAAAAAATATCGTTCGGCCCAAAATGTCATGGATGTGTCTTTTTTTTGTAGTGAAAGCTTGCATTGACGTAACCATTTACGACTAGCTCTTTGTCACCTCAATAAACGAGAAACATATCCTTAGTCCTTTTCAGGTATTTCAGGATATTCTTGATCGCTATCCAGTGATCCACTCCTGGATTACTTTGGAACCTCCCTGCTAAACTTATTGCTAAGCATACATTACGTCTGGTACACAGCATTGCATACATGATAGAGCCTATGGCTGAAGCATAGGGAACATCTTTCATTTTCTCTCTATCTTCTGCTGTGGTCGGGCATTGAGTCTGACTCAACTTCACACCTTGTAATACAGGCAAGAACCCTTTCTTTGCTTGATCCATTTTGAACTTTTTCAAAACTTTATCAAGGTATGTGCTTTGTGAAGTCCAATTAAGCGTCTTGATCTATCTCTATAGATCTTGATGCCCAATATATAAGCAGCTTCACCGAGGTCTTTCATTCAAAAACTTTTATTCACGTGTCCTCTTATGCTATCCAGAAATTCTATATCATTTCCAATCAACAATATGTCGTCTACATATAATATCAGAAATGCTACAGAGCTCCCACTCACTTTCTTGTAAATACAGGCTTCTCCAAAAGTCTGTATAAAACCATATGCTTTGATCACACTATCAAAATGTTTATTCCAACTCCGAGAGGCTTGCACCAGTCCATAAATGGATCGCTGGAGCTTGCACACTTTGTTAGCACCTTTTGGATCAACAAAACCTTCAGGTTGCATCATATACAACTCTTCTTCTAGAAATCCATTCAGGAATGCAGTTTTGACATCCATTTGCCATATTTCATAATCATAAAATGCGGCAATTGCTAACATGATTCGGACAGACTTAAGCATCGCTACGGGTGAGAAAGTCTCATCGTAGTCAACCCCTTGAACTTGTCGAAAACCTTTCGCAACAAGTCGAGCTTTGTAGACACTAACATTACCATCAGCGTCAGTCTTCTTCTTGAAGATCCATTTATTCTTGATGGCTTGCCGATCATCAGGCAAGTCAAACAAAGTCCATACTTTGTTCTCATACATGGATCCCATCTCAGATTTCATGGTCTCAAGCCATTTTGCGGAATCTGGGCTCATCATCGCTTCCTCATAGTTTGTAGGTTCGCCATGGTCAAGTAACATAACCTCCAAAATAGGATTACCGTACCACTCTGGTGCGGATCTTACTCTAATTGACCTACGAGGTTCGGTAGTAACTTGATCTAAAGTTTCATGATCAATATCGTTAGCTTCCTCACTAATCGGTGTAGTTGTCACAAGAACCGGTTTCTGTGATGAACTACTTTCCAATAAGGGAGCAGGTATAGTTACCTCATCAAGTTCTACTTTCCTCCCACTCACTTCTTTCGAGAGAAATTCCTTCTCTAGAAAAGATCTGAATTTAGTAACAAAAGTCTTGCCTTCAGATTTGTGATAGAAGGTGTACCCAATAGTATCCTTTGGGTATCCTATGAAGAAACATTTCTCCGATTTGGGTTCGAGCTTATCTGGTTTAAGTTTCTTCACATAAGCATCGCAGCCCCAAACTTTAAGAAATGACAACTTTGGTTTCTTGCCAAACCACAGTTCATAAGGCGTCGTCTCAACAGATTTTGATGGTGCCCTATTTAACGTGAATGTGGCCGTCTCTAAAGCATAACCCCAAAACGATAGCGATAAATCAGTAAGAGACATCACAGATCGCACCATATCTAGTAAAGTACGATTACGACGTTCGGACACACCATTATGTCATGGTGTTCCGGGTGGCGTGAGTTGCGAAACTATTCCGCATTGTTTCAAATGTAAACCAAACTCGTAACTCAAATATTCTCCTCCACGATCAGATCGTAGAAACTTTATTTTCTTGTTACAATGATTTCCCACTTCACTCTGAAATTCTTTGAACTTTTCAAATGTTTCAGACTTATGTTTCATTAAGTAGATATACCCATATCTGCTCAAATCATCTGTGAAGGTGAGAAAATAATGATACCCGCCGCGAGCCTCAATGTTCATTGGACCACATACATCAGTATGTATGATTTCCAACAAATATGTTGCTCGCTCCATAGTTCCAGAGAATGGCGTTTTAGTCATCTTTCCCATGAGGCACGGTTCGCAAGTACCAAGTGATTCATAATCAAGTGATTCCAGAAGTCCATCAGTTTGGAGCTTCTTCATGCGCTTTACACCAATATGACCCAAACGGCAGTGCCACAAATAAGTTGCACTATCATTATCAAGTCTGCATCTTTTGGCTTCGACATTATGAATGTGTGTATCACTACTATCGAGATTCAATAAAAATAGACCACTCTTCAAGGGTGCATGACCATAAAAGATATTACTCATACAAATAGAACAACTTTTATTCTCTGATTTAAATGAATAACCGTCTCGCATCAAACAAGATCCAGATATAATGATCATGCTTAATGCTGGCACCAAATAACAATTATTTAGGTCTAAAACTAATCCCGAAGGTAGATGTAGAGGTAGCGTGCCGACCGCGATCACATCGACTTTGGAACCATTTCCCACGCGCATCGTCACCTCGTCCTTAGCCAATCTTCGCTTAATCTGTAGTCCCTGTTTTGAGTTGCAAATATTAGCAACAGAACCAGTATCAAATACCCAGGTACTACTGTGAGCATTAGTAAGGTACACATCAATAACATGTATATCACATATACCTTTGTTCACCTTGCCATCCTTCTTATCCGCCAAATACTTGGGGCAGCTCCGCTTTCAGTGACCAGTCTGCTTGCAGTAGAAGCACTCAGTCTCAGGCTTAGGTCCAGATTTGGGTTTCTTCTCTTGAGCAACAACTTGTTTGACGTTCTTCTTGAAGTTCCCCTTCTTCTTCCCTTTATCCTTTTTCTTGAAACTAGTGGTCTTATTGACCATCAACACTTGATGCTCCTTTTTGATTTCTACCTCCGCAGCTTTTAGCATTGCGAAGAGCTCGGGAATAGTCTTGTCCATCCCTTGCATATTATAGTTCATCAAGAAGCTCTTGTAGCTTAGTGGCAGTGATTGAAGAATTCTGTCAATGACACTCTCATCAGGAAGATTAACTCCCAGTTGAATCAAGTGATTATTATACCCGGACATTTTGAGTATATGTTCACTGACAGAACTATTCTCTTCCATCTTGCAGCTATAGAACTTATTGGAGACTTCATATCTCTCAATCCGGGCATTTGCTTGAAATATTAACTTCAACTCCTGGAACATCTCATATGCTCCATGACGTTCAAAACGTCGTTGAAGTCCTGGTTCTAAGCCGTAAAGCATGGCGCACTGAACTATCGAGTAGTCATTAGCTTTGCTCTGCCAGACGTTCTTAACGTCGTCAGTTGCATCTGCAGCAGGCCTGGCACCCAGCGGTGCTTCCAGGACGTAATTCTTCTGTGCAGCAATGAGGATAATCCTCAAGTTACGAACCTAGTCCGTGTAATTGCTACCATCATCTTTCAACTTAGCTTTCTCAAGGAACACATTAAAATTTAACGGAACAACAGCACAAGCCATCTATCTACAACAAACATAGACAAGCAGAAAACTATCAGGTACTAAGTTCATGATAAATTTAAGTTCAATTAATCATATTACTTAAGAACTCCCACTTAGATAGACATCCCTCTAATCATCTAAGTGATCACGTGATCCAAATCAACTAAACCATGTCCGATCATCACGTGAGATGGAGTAGTTTTCAATGGTGAACATCACTATGTTGATCATATCTACTATATGATTCACGGTCGACCTTTCGGTCTCAGTGTTCCGAGGCCATATCTGTATATGCTAGGCTCGTCAAGTTTAACCTGAGTATTCCGCGTGTGCAACTATTTTGCACCCGTTGTATTTGAATGTAGAGCCTATCACACCCGATCATCATGTGGTGTCTCAGCACGAAGAACTTTTGCAATGGTGCATACTCAGGGAGAACACTTATACCTTGAAATTTAGTGAGAGATCATCTTATAATGGTACCGTCAATCAAAGAAAAATAAGATGCATAAAGGATAAACATCACATGCAATCAATATAAGTGATATGATATGGCCATCATCATCTTGTGCTTGTGATCACCATCTTCGAAGCACCGTCATGATCACCATCGTCACTGGTGCGACACCTTGATCTTCATCGTAGCATCGTTTTCGTTTCGCCACCTATTGCTTCTACGACTATCGCTACCGTTTAGTGGTAAAGTAAAGCAATTACAGGGCGATTGTATTGCATACAATAAAGCGACAACCATATGGCTCCTGCCAGTTGTTGATAACTCGGTTACAAAACATGATCATCTCATACAATAAAATATAGCATCACGTCTTGACCATATCACATCACAACATGCCCTGCAAAAACAAGTTAGACGTCCTCTACTTTGTTGTTGCAAGTTTTACGTGGCTGCTATGGGCTGAGAAAGAACCGTTCTTACCTACGCATCAAAACCACAATGATAGTTCGTCAAGTTAGTGTTGTTTTAACCTTCTCAAGGACCGGGCGTAGCCACACTCGGTTCAACTAAAGTTGGAGAAACTGACACCCGCCAGCCACCTATGTGCAAAGCACATCGATAGAACCAGTCTCGCGTAAGCGTACGCGTAATGTCGGTCCGGGCCGCTTCATCCAACAATACCGCCGAACCAAAGTATGACATGCTGGTAAGCAGTATGACTTGTATCGCCCACAACTCACTTGTGTTCTACTCGTGCATATAACATCTACGCATAAAACCTGGCTCTGATACCACCGTTGGGGAATGTAGTAATTTCAAAAAAATCCTACGCACACGCAAGATCATGGTGATGCATAGCAACGAGAGGGGAGAGTGTTGTCCACGTACCCTCGTAGACCGAAAGCGGAAGCGTTAGCACAACGCGGTTGATGTAGTCGTACATCTTCATGGCCTGACCAATCAAGCACCGAAAGTATGGCACCTCCGAGTTCTTGCACACGTTCAGCTCGATGACGTCCCTCGAACTCTGATCCAGCCGAGTGTCGAGGGAGAGTTCCGTCAGCACGACGGCGTGGTGACGATGATGATGTTCTACCGACGCAGGGCTTTGGCTAAGCACCGCTATGATATTATCGAGGAGGACTATGGTGGAGGGGGGCACCGCACACGGCTAAGGGATCCAAGGGATCAATTGTTGTTGTGTCTAGAGGTGCCCCCTGCCCCCGTATATAAAGGAGCAAGGGGGAGGGGGCGGCCGGCCAGGAGGGGGCGCGCCAGGAGGAGTCCTACTCCCACCGGGAGTAGGACGCCCTCCTTTCCTTGTCCAAGTAGGAGAGGGGGGAGGAAGGGAGAGAGGGGAGGAAGGAAAGGGGGGGTACCCCCCCTCCTTGTCCTATTCGGACTAGAGGGGGAGGGGCGCGCAGCCTGCCCTGGCCGCCCCTCCTCTGCTCCACTTTGGGCCCATGAGGCCCATTAACCCCCCGGGGGGTTCCGGTAACCCCCTGGTACTCTGGTATATATCCGATAACCCCCGGAACCATTCCGGTGTCCGAATATAGTCGTCCAATATATCAATCTTCATGTCTCGACCATTTCGAGACTCCACGTCATGTCCGTGATCACATCCGGGACTCCGAACTATCTTCGGTACATCAAAACACATGAACTCATAATATAACTGTCATCTAACTTTAAGCGTGCGGACCCTACGGGTTCGAGAACTATGTACACATGACCAAGACACGTCTCCGGTCAATAACCAATAGCGAAACCTGGATGCTCATATTGGCTCCTACATATTCTACGAAGATCTTTATCGGTCAAACCGCATAACAACATACGTTGTTCCCTTTGTCATCGGTATGTTATTTTCCAAGGTTCGATCGTCGGTATCTCAATACCTAGTTCAATCTTGTTACCGGCAAGTCTCTTTACTCATTATGTAATGCATCATTCCGTAATAACTAACTCATTAGCAACATTGCTTGCAAGGCTTATAGTGATGTGCATTACCGAGAGGGCCCATAGATACCTCTCTGACAATCGAAGTGACAAAACCTAATCTCGAAATATGCCAACTCAACATGTACCTTTGGAGACACCTATAGAGCTCGTTTATAATCATCCAGTTACATTGTGACGTTTGGTAGCACAAAAAGTGTTCCTCCGGTAAACGGGAGTTGCATGATCTCATAGTTGTAGGAACATGTATAAGTCATGAAGAAAGCAATAGCAACATACTAAACGATCAAGGGCTAAGCTAACGGAATGGGTCAAGTCAATCACATCATTCTCCTAATGATGTGATCCCGTTAATCAAATGACAACTCATGTCTATGGTTAGGAAACAGAACCATCTTTGATTAACGAGCTAGTCTAGTAGAGGCATACTAGTGACATTATGTTTGTCTATGTATTCACACATGCATTATGTTTCTGGTTAATACAATTCTAGCATGAATAATAAACATTTATCATGATATAAGGAAATAAAGAATAACTTTATTATTGCCTCTAGGGCATATGTCCTTCAATATTGGCCATGGTGTTGTGATCCTTCTTCTTCTCAGCGTACACATCTATTTGATGTTCTTCTTCTTCAGGGGCATTTATGAGCCTAGCCCACTCATCAATAGTTGATTGGTGCCTCTGCCCTTCTGTCATCCACACAATTCTTCCATCTAGATAGAAGTGAGTTGTTGAGTAGAATTGCATAATGAGCTCATCATTCCATTTGGTGAGCTTCTGACCAACAAAGTCATCAACAGCATTAGCTTTGTAGCTTTCATGCACTCTTGGGAAATGATCAGCATTAGCATCAATGAATTTCCAGTCCACCCATCTCATATCACTGACTATGGGTTTCTTGTCCAGCAATACTGTCTCATAGAAATCATGTTGCTCTTTAGTGTGGAACCTGTAGTCCACTGCAGTCCTCCTCCTCACAGCATAAGGATCAGCTTGTCTCCACTTCCTGAGACCAGCATCCTTTCTTTACTTCATATTTTCAGCCACTGGGTGACTGTCATTGTGGTCTGGAATCTTGGGCTTGAGCTTTCTAAGCACTTGGGATTCAGCTTCTTCAGCAGCTTCAGGCACTGGGGCCTTGTTCTTCTGTGAAGCAGGTATGTTTCTGGTACTTCTCTTTGGAGCTTGAGATGGAGCTTTGGGGGCTGTCTTGGGCTTTGAAGGAGCTGCCCCAGACTTGATGGCATCCCCCATCAGCTTTTGTGCCTTTGCAGGAGGTGCTTGAGCAGCAACCTCTTCTTGCTCTTCCTCTTTACTTTCAGAATCCTTCCTCATTGAAGGATTTCCAATCACTCTAGTTGTTGTTTTTTTGACCCTCTTCTTCCCTTCATCACCTACTTTTGGCTCAAGTGAGAAGTCCGTAGTTTCCTGAGTGGAAGTTCTGTCCTTTGACATGGGAACTCTCTTGGCATGTGCCTTCTTCTGCATTCCAGGCTTTGTTGCAGTAGCAGTTCCATATTCCTTTTTCATAACTTTCTTCTTGGAGCTAACTTCCTCCTCAGCAGCCACATAGTCCCCATCCTCTGAATCTGAGGTTCTCTTCTTCCTTGTCCTTGTTGCTACCTTGGGCAAGTTGCTTGGAGTGCTCCTGCTACCATCATCAGAACTACTGGAGGGACTAGTGCCCTCACTCATGTGCACTTGCTCTGCTGATTTGTTCTGGCTATCACTCCGGTCAGACATTCTGCACAGCAAACTAAGAGCTGTCCCTGTGAATAGATTTAGATGAGGTAGAGTAGATGAGCATCACAAAGTGCAGAGTTTTTGCAAAAGGAATGAGTCAAAAACTTAGTTTTAGTTTTCTACAGGAAGCATTTCGGAGCTACCGATTTGTAAAACTCGGTGACACCGAAGCAACTTTGGAGTCTAAACATGTGGAATCGGTCAGACCGAGGCACAGTTTGGTGACTCTGAGTTTGCTAGGGTTTCACAAAGTCCTGGTATCGGTCACACCGATTTGCAATTTTCGGTCAGACCGAAAATCACTTGTGCTTTGGCCTAAGCCAAATTGGTGGAACCGATTCCTACAACTCGGTCGGTCCAAGATGAGTCCAGCAGAAACCTAACCTAAATTTTCAATTCAAATCTAGTCTCTGTGGATGGATTGATCTCATACATGGACTAGGACATGACATTGACCTTGTGCGTAGAATCGGAAGTAAAAGGAGTGCACAAGGGGTCAAACTCATACCCTAGTCGGTGATGAGTTTGTTACGGCGACAACGGCAGCGAAGAAATCCGTTGACGGCGGCGGAGACGAGTGGCAGGAGGTCGCTGGCGATGAGCTGACAATCCGGAGACTCGAGTGGCAGAGCAGGACACGCGCGGGCGACAGGGTTTTGAAGTGATTTCCAAAATCGGGCCCGTCAATATTTATATCCTGACACTGTCGGTGCGACCGAGTGGAACAACTCGGTAGCACCGAAACGCGGAATCACAAGTGGTTACTGCAACTTGGTGAGACCGAAAGGTTCTAATCGGTTGCATCGAGATTGAAACTTGATCAACCCAGTGAACTCGGTGTGACCGAAATGGAGGAGTCGGTTAGACCAAAATACACAGTGAGGTTTTGGAAGTTTTAAGTCTATGACAAAATGGGACTCCGAGTGCTCCTCACACAAAGGGTTTGAATTTGACTTAGATCAAACTTTGTGATGTAGCATGAATAAAGTCTGAGAAGAGAAAAGCATAGATAGCTAGAGAGTTCTTAGGCATTCTTGTCCATCCATTTGGCAAAAAGAACAAACTCCAAGCAATCAAAGCAACAAATGGATGTCCTCGAATGAGAAAAATTATGCAACCAACATGCTCACACAATAAAATGACAAATGAAATATGGGGCAAATCATGCACAAACACTCTATCATCTATCAAGCAATTGGCGATGACTAGGTCATCTATATATGAGTATATTGACTTAGGAGTCAAATGAGAACATTTGATCATAGGTCATACTCATCGTTTAAGCACAAGTGGGGTTACCACTTTTACATAAAGCATAGTTGTGTTCACACCATTAGAGATTCTTTAGCTCAATTCTTAGAGTAAAGCTCCCCCTAGATGTCATATTCCCCCTAAGAGGGATCAACTAACCTTGGGTTTTGTCGATGATGACTTCATGTAGATATCGAAGATGTGGATGCTCATTGTTGATGTAGATCATTTGAAGCAATCCATTGGAGTGAGTTGCGCTTTCAATACCTACATGGGTTAGTCCCACAAGGAACAAACAGGGATGTCCATAGACATAGAGTGAAGCACACAGATGATGATGTCCATGAAAGCATTAGGTTACCTTGTCCCTTGTATTACCAACAAGAGGGTTTGTGACTCCTTGAACTAGTGCAAGATGTGGAAGTTGTTTGCACTTGTCCTTGCCAAAATAAATATGAGTGAAGTATGTTGGCGGAGTCACCCTCAAGAACTCTCTAGTTCTTATTCTTCGAGATCCACATCATCTTGATGGGAATCCTTGGAGTTGTAGAAGTACTTGATGAAGTAGAACTTGATGTAGTCTTGGGAACCCACTTGACCAAGGCCTTCGAAGCATCTTCAAATGCATCAATCACTTCTTGAAGCTTGTCCTTGCCTTTTAGCTTATGGTCTTCTGGTGGAAGATCATCTTGAGCTTGCGTCCCCTTGAAGGAAGTAGGGTCCTACTTCTCTTGTTGAGGAACAAACTTCGTCTTGGGGTATTGATCTTCTTCCCACTCAACTCCATTGGCATTGAACTTTCGTTCAAAACCAACACTTTGATTCTTCCGGTGCCTTCCTTGCTTGCGTACAATTTCCTCAAATTGCTTATTTCCGACAAGGCTTTTGTAAACACCCTTCTCTATAACTCCCTTCAATAAGCTATTTTCTTGCTCAAGTGTAACTTGGCTAAGAGAATCATTAGTAGAATCAAGAGAACTACTAGAAGCAACAATATTGGATTTAGCATGATTATTGTTACTACTAGAAGAAGAATCTTTCTTGTTCTTGTTGCTAGACTTTACTTGTGGCATGTAAGTAGACAAGAGCAAATGCTTGGCAATGTAAGAAGAACTTTTCTTCCGAAGATCATCATTGATGGCCTTTAAGAACACATGCTCTTGCTCAAGATTGAGCTTTTCGAAGCTTAACCTCTCATGAGTTTTTGAAAGTTCTTGATGATCTTCTAAAGTAGTTTCATGAGCTAACTTAAGAGTGTTTAGTTCTATAGTTAGACGCTCAATATTCTCCTTATCATTGTCATTCATTTTATCATGATTACTTGATGTTTCATCATAGTATTCATCACTAGAGTTGTCAACAAGTAAATCATCATCACCTAGCAAGTCATCTTCATCACTATTAAAATCAACATACTCGGGGTGTGTTACCTTGGGGCCTTTAGCCGTGAAGCATCTCCCAATTCCTTCATTTGGTGCGTCAAATATGCCGTAGGAGTTGGTTGACACAAGTGCTAGACTGGCAACACCTTCATCTTGAGTATATTTGGAGGGACATTTGTAAGTTAGTGGACAAATATCGAGCTGTAACATTTGTATCTGTTGGCAAAGGAGATTCTGTGCTTTTCTGGTCTGATCATTGGGAGACTGGCCAATCTTGCATCCCTCTGCAAGAAAGGTTTCCAAGACTTTTTTCCTTTTGCCTTCAGAAGAACCTTTCTGTTATGGAAGTGTTGCAGGCAGGAAATTTGCAGCAAATGTTCTCTTTGCCTTTGTCTAAACTGGCTTTCAGGGAGTTCAATCAGCTTACAACCTTGTTGTCTGGTAGACAGTTGGACAATGATTGTAATGATATGTGGTCTTGGAGACATAGGAAAAAGGGTGAGTATTCGGCAAAGAAGTATTATGAGTTTGTCCACCAGCCTGGCATTGCCAATCCCATACTCAGCTGGGTTTGGAAGAGCTATTGTACAATGACAATTAAAATGTTTGCATGGTTGGTTATTATGGATAGAGTTAACACCAAGGATATGATTCAGCGAAGACATTGGAAAATTAATCATGGGCCTAGTTGTGCCCTCTGCCCAACTGGAGTAATTGAGGATAGGAATCATCTATTTTTCCAGTGCAACTTTAGTATGAGGATCTGGAATTACCTGCAAGTGTCCTTGTTGAATAGCAATGATATGGTGCAAATTGCCTTACACGCAAGGAAGGAAGGAATTTGATAAACCTTTTTTTGCAGAGGTGGTTTTTCTTGCTTGGTGGAATATCTGGAAAGTGAGAAATGACAAGGCTTTCAGACATGTCCATCCAACTTTTAGGCAGTGGAGAAATGGGTTTATTCATAATATTACTCTACTCTCACACAGGATCAAGGCCAGATACAAGGATGATCTACTCAAATGGATTGATTTTCTGCCTCCTTGAAGATCCACACCCTTTGTATTTTTTATCTTTCTTAGTTTGTAGCTTTGTTACTTTCTTAGAGTTCTGTATAGTTTTTCTCTTTCTTTTGTTCCCCCTCTTGAGGAACTTTGTTGTTATTACTTGTTCTTTATTAATAAAATGTTGTCGGGTGTAAGCCTTGCAGTCTTCAAGGTCAAAAAAAACTTCTCTTGGAGTTGTGGTCAGAGTCGGAGCCGGATACCCATTCACCAACATGAGCTTGATGTCTTCATTTTGTGTAGCTCCTTGATGACTTGTACTTCCTTTCTGAATCCTTGCTTCTTCGAGAGGTTCTTCGTTCATAACGATCATCTCTACTCCTTCTCTCTCTTGGAGGTGATTCTTCCATTGTCCTTCTTCTTTTAGGTGAGTCTTCTCTTCTTTTATAGGGAGTCGTACACTCATTCGAGTAGTGTCCGGGTCTTCCACAATTGTAGCAGTTTTGCTCATGACTAGAAGATCTTTTGTCATTGTAGGACCTTGACTTGGAACTTCTCTCCTTGCTTCTACTCTTGTAGAATTTGTTGAAGTTCTTCACCATTAAGCTCAGTTCTTCATTGAAGGCTTGTTTCTCACTTGATGATGTAGGAGCATCACATGAGGCTTTGTAAGCACCACTAGACTTGTTGTGAAGCTCTTCTTTGTCCTTGAGTGACATCTCATGAGCAACAATTCTTCCAATGACTTCGGTTGGCTTGAGATCTTTGTAATTTGGCATCATTTGGATCAATGTGCACACGGTATCATATTTTCCATCCAAGGCTCTCAAGATCTTTTTGATGATGAATTTGTCGGTCATCTCTTCACTTCCTAAGCCGGCAATCTCATTTGTGATGAGAGCAAGCCTAGAGTACATTTCAGCGACACCTTCACCATCCTTCATTTTGAACTTGTGAAGTTGACTTTGAAGCACATCCAACTTGGATTCCTTGACGGAGTCGGTACCTTCGTGCATATCAATCAAAGTATCCCAAATTTCCTTTGCATTCTCAAGACGGCTGATTTTGTTGAATTCTTTGGGGCATAATCCATTGAAGAGGATATCACAAGCTTGAGCATTGTTTTGCAACATCTTCAGTTCTTCCATGGTAGCTTCACGGTTTGGTTCTCTCCCATCAAAGAATTCACCTCGCAAACCAATACACACAATAGCCCAAACGGCAGGGTTATGTCCAAGAATATGCATTTTCATCTTATGTTTCCAACTAGCAAAATTAGTACCATCAAAATAAGGACCTCTACGGTGGTAATTTCCCTTGCTAGATGCCATACTCTCCTAGGTTGTGAAACCAAGGCTATGATCACCAAGGCTATGGAAATCAAGGCAAATGGAGACCAAATCTCTGATACCACTTGTAGGATCGAAAGTATGTCTAGAGGGGGGTGATTAGACTACTTGACCAAATAAAAACTTAACCTTTTCCCAATTTTAGTTCTTGGCAGATTTTAGCAACTTAGCACAAGTCAAGCAATCACAATACAATTCAAGCAAGCATGCAAAGAGTATATGAGCAGCGGAAACTAAAACATGCAACTTGCAAGAAACTAAACGGGGGGAGTTTGGAGGGAGCAAACGCAATGTTGACATGGAGATTTTTGGTGTGGTTCCGATAGGTGGTGCTATTGTACATCCACGTTGATGGAGATTTCAACCCACGGAGGGTAACGGTTGCGCGAGTCCACAGAGGGCTCCACCCATGAAGGGTCCATGAAGAAGCAACCTTGACTATCCCATCATGGCCATCGCCCACGAAGGACTTGCCTCACTAGTGTAGATCGTCATGAAGTAGGCAATCTCCTTGTCCTTACAAACTCCTTGGTTCAACTCCACAATCTTGACGGAGGCTCCCAAGTGACATCTAACCAATATAGGAGACACCACTCTCCAAAAGGTAATAGATGGTGTGTTGTTGATGAACTCCTTGCTCTTGTGCTTCAAATGATAGTCTCCCCAACACTCAACTCTCTCTCACAGATTTGGCTATGGTGGAAAGATGATTTGAGTAGAAAGCAACTTGGGAAGGCCGGAGATCAAGATTCATATGGTAGGATTGGAATATCTTGGCCTCAACACATGAGTAGGTGGTTCTCTCTCAGAAAATGAGTAGTGGAAGTGTAGGTTTGTTCTGATGGCTCTCTCCACGAATGAAGAGTGGGTGGAGGGGTATATATAGCCTCCACACAAAATCTAACTGTTACACATAGATTCCCAAACTCGGCGGGACCAAATCAGCAAAATCGGTCAGACCGATTTAGTTCAAAATGTGAATGTTAGGATTTTCGGTGGGACCGATATAGTCATCTCGGTTGGACCGATATGCTAGGGTTAGGGCATAACGTAATCTCGGTGTGACCGATCGCATAAAATCGGTGGGAGTGATTTCAGCAAATAGGTACACAGAGGTTTGCTCGGGCAAACTCGATGGGACCGATTCGCTCACTTCGGTGGGACCGAAGTGTTACGAAAAGGAAATGGGGAGTTTGCAATGCAGACTCGATGGGACCGATTTGCTTATTTCGGTGAAACCGAAATGTTACAAAGGGGAAACGGAGAGTTTGCATTCCCATCTTGGTGAGACCGAGATCCCTATCAGTGAGATCGAAGTAACTAGGGTTTGTGGGAGTGGCTATGTCAAGTGAAACTCGGTGGTGCCGGATAGATAAAATCGATGGAGCCGAGTTTGACATTTAGGTTTAGGACATATGTGGAAATGAGAAAGTGGTTGAGGGATTTGGAGCATATCACAAAGCATTTTGAGCAAGTAACTCATTAACTAACAGCTCATCCCCTTTTAATAGTATTGGCTTTCCTATGGACTCAATGTGATCTTGGATCACTAAAATGAAAATGTAGAGTCTTGAGCTTGTTGCCAATATATGTCCTTTGCATTTTGAGGGGTCCACATCTCTAGTCCATGCCATGCCAAACATTGAACTTCCTGAAATGATTATCTTGAAATAGCATTAGGTCAATGAACTATATGTTGTTAAGAATTACCAATACCACCCCAAGGATTAGTTGCACTTTCACTCTTGCTCTAACTCGTGAGAGCTTTTGTTTGGGTCGGGGTGGAACCAGGGACAGATCTAAGGGAAGATGAAGGGGGGCGAGACCCCTCGAACGATCGTCTCGTCCTCGATAGCGATCAACTAATCGCTAATTGTGCTTGCTTCGCCCCCCCCCCCTAATCCTTTGTCACGCCTTTTCTCATTAACGTTAAAGCATCAGCCCATGTACAGCTGTCGGCGTTCTGGGAACGGGGGTCCCCAGACTTGCCTGCCTGCGGCCTGCGGCGTGGCTCAAAGGGAGCCCAGCGCGGCCCATCTTCATCAACACAAACTCAAGACCCTCGCGAGGGGCCAAGCCTCGCGGGGCGGATGACAAGGAGCTTCCTCAGGCACGACCTCATCAGGCGGGCTCACGAGGAGGCGGAGAGTTGAAGGCGGGATACCTCGTGAGGTGCCCATGACGCAAGCCATGACGACCAAGGGCGCCAGTCGGGCGCCAGCCCGCGCAGTGTCCTCCTTTCCTCTTTGGTGCAAAGGGAGCAAGCGCAGGCGAGAGCATCAAGCTAAGGCACCCATTTCGGTGCAATGAGACCAAGACCAGCCCAACGGCAGGGAGGAAGTCATTGTGGAGCCCAAGCAGGCGTCACCACCAGAGCCTTTGACAGGCGAGGACCAATTTTAGTCAGGATAGGTGTACCCGTTGTTCCCATTCAAAATGGCCAATTGTTGGCGCCCTTCCCGCTCAATATTTGGGGAGAGGCCCAGGGCCTTTGCATATAAATAGGACTAGCCACCCCCAGGGTAGAGGCATCTGATCCTCACCAAGAAACCAGTAGATAGAGCGACTGAACTCCTCCTAGCAGTTCATCGCATCAGTCAAGAACAGACCCTCGCGAGGCTGTTCTTCCTTGTATTGTTCATCATCAGCCCAAGAGGCAATCCACCACACCACACACTGGAGTAGGGTATTACACCACAATGGTGGCCTGAGCTAGTATAAACCCCATGTCTCTTGTGTTGATTCTTTCATAGTTTAGATCCTAGCGATTCGGCGAGGAGCAGGTAGATAGAGGGCGAAACCTCCGCGTGCACCCCAGTGTTCGAACCTCAAGGGTCTGCCGGAACCCGAAATCCGACATTTGGCGCACCAGGTAGGGGTGCGCCGGAATTCGTCTTCCGTCGCCTGTTCTTCTCTGACCATCGCATCCATGTCAGACGTTGGTCGGTCCCGCGCCGAGCGCAGAGCCGCCCTCGCTTCCCTGTCGCCCAGACGGCTCCCGTCGGCGAGTGTCCTCGTCGTTCCCCGTCACCTGCCGTTGACACCGCCACCAGCCCGACGGGGAACGGGCAGCAAGTGTCGTCCCAGCATTCCTCCATGGCCTCTTGGGGAGATCCACGCGGCCTCTTCCTCAGCCACCCCGTCACGCCGGCTCCCTCGGTCGTCGCGGCCCTCCTGGGCGGCTCGCAGGCGCCGCCCTCCAGCCACCACGTCAAGTCATTCGTCCGCCGGGTTGGCGCCGCCTCCACGCGGCAGGGGGCTCCCCCGGGCCGGTCGGAGCCATCGGCCAGGCTGGCCTTCAGCTTTGAGGACCACCCCTCTAACTCGGCCTGCTCGGGTGCACTCCCCATGCTCTGCACGCCCACCATCTGCCAGGTGGCTGTCACCAGGACTCTCATCAACGGCGGCGCGAGCCTCAGTGTGCTCTCAGTTGAGGCCTTCAACCTCCTCTGCATACCCCGGGAGCGGCTGCAACTTAGCCGGCCTTTCTCGGGCGTCGGAGGCGGGTTGTCCAGCTCCTTGGGACAGATCCGTCTCCCGGTAACTTTCGGCACCTACGACAATTTCCGCACGGAGCTGGTCAATTTCGACATCGCCCCCATCGGCCTCCCCTACAACGCCATCCTCGGCTATCCAGCATTGGCCAAATTCATGGCCGCGACTCACCCGGCGTACAACCTCATGAAGATGCCCCAGAGCAACGGTGTCCTCACCGTGCCCGGGGACACCGGAGATGCGCTGTGAGTACTCAAGCTCGCCCTCAAGACGGCGGCGGCGGCACGGCCCGCCAACGCAGAAACCCCCAAGCCCAAGGGGGCTGCGCCAACCAAGAAGAAACAGTTGTTCACCCAAGACAAGGCAGAGACCAAGCAGATACCTGTCGACGAGGACGGGTCCACTAACGCCACTTTCACCATAGGCGCCAACCTCGGGCCCGAGTAGGAGGAAGCCCTGGTCAAGTTCCTGCGTGCAAACAAGAAGATGTTCGCCTGGGAGCCCAATCAGTTGGCAGGGATCCCACGGGGCGTAATCGAGCACCACCTCAATGTGTGCCCCAACGTGTGCCCCGTGAAGCAGAAGGCGAGGAGGCAGTCCACTGAAAAGCAGGCCTTCATCGTCCAGGAGACCCGCAAGCTAGAAGCCGCGGGGGTTATTCGCGAGGTCTGGTATCCAGATTGGTTGGCCAACCCCGTGGTTGTGCCAAAGAAGGGAGGGAAGGAGCGCATGTGTGTCGACTTCACCAGCCTCAACAAAGCATGCCCGCAAGATCCGTTCCCTCTCCCTCGCATCGATCAGATCGTCGATTCCACCGCTGAGTGTGACCTATTATGCTTCTTGGATGCCTTCTCCGGGTATCATCAGATCAAGATGGTGGTGGAAGATATGGAGAAGACGGCCTTCCTGACCCCGTGTGGGGTGTACTGCTATACATGCATGCCGTTCGGACTGCGCAACGCTGGGCAACCTTTCAGTGGCTCATGCACATCACCTTGGGCCCGCAGCTCGGGAAGAATGTGGAGGCTTACGTCGACGACATCGTAGTGAAGTCTCGCGAGGCCAAGACCCTGATACAAGACCTGGAGGAAACCTTTGCAAGCCTCAACGCAGTGAGCCTGCGGCTCAACCCGAAGAAGTGTGTGTTTGGAGTCCCCTCGGGCAAGCTCTTGGGATTCCTCGTGTCCCACCGAGGCATCGAGGCCAACCCAGAAAAGGTCAAGGCAGTCGAGGACATGAGCCCACCAAATACCCTCAGCGAAATGCAGAAGCTCACGGGGCGCGTGACTGCGCTGGGGCGCTTCATCTCCAGGTTAGGGGAGCGAGCGCTGCGTTTCTTCCAGCTGATGAAGAAAAAGGGGCCCTTTGAATGGACTGAAGAGGCCGACAAGGCATTCCAAGATCTCAAGAGATACTTAACCAGCCCTCCGGTGATGGTGGCCCCACGCCCTCAAGAGCCCTTGGTACTCTACCTCGCCGCCACTCCTTACTCCGCCAGCGCGGCTCTGGTGGCAGTTAGGGAGGAGCATCGAACCAAAGCCACGGCTGCTACCCGTGTCAAGGCAAAGCAGGACCAAAAAGGACTCGCAGAGATTGCTACCACGACTGAGGAGGATCAGCCGCCGTAGGGGAGCGCGCCGGGAACGGGGGAGGCCCCTCCCCCAGGCAACCAGCTTCCGGAGGCCCCATCGCCTCAACAGGCGCCACGGCCTCCGGAGGACGCCACCAGCACCGACGCTCCAAGCCTCGTCGAGCACCCGGTGTACTTCGTCAGCACGGTGTTGCGGGATGCGAGGGCACAGTACCCCATGCCACAGAAGCTCCTCCTCGCGCTACTGGTGGCCTCACGCAAGCTGCGGCACTACTTCCAGGGTCACCCGATCAAGGTTGTCTCGGCATACCCCTTGGAAAGGGTGCTCAGGAGCCCTAACTCGGCCGGAAGGGTCGTCGAGTGGAACATTGAACTGCAAGCATTTCAGCTCGAATTCAGCACGACCAGGGTCATCAAGGGAGCTGCGCTAGCAGATTTCGTGGCTGAATGGACGGAGGCACCGGACCTCAAGGCCGACGAGGACCGATCCCTCTCCCCGGGAAGCGAGGCGCCAGAAGGCTGGGTCATGTACTTCGACGGAGCGTTCTCCAGGCATGGCGCAGGGGCTGGGGCGGTGCTCATATCTCCCACTCAGGACAAGCTTTACTACGTCGTGCAGCTCTGTTTCCAGCAGGGTGAAAAGGTCTCCAACAATGTAGCGGAGTACGAAGGACTAATAGCGGGCTTGAAGGCCGCCGCTGCCCTGGGGGTGAAGCGCCTTACTATCAAGGGCGATTCGCAGCTCCTCGTCAATTTCTCCAACAAGGTATACGAGCCAAGAGATGAGCACATGGAAGCCTACCTTGCGGAGGTCCGCAGGATGGAGAAGCAGTTCTGGGGGTTGGAGCTACAGCATGTGCCCCGCGGCACTAATCAAGAGGCCGACGACATCGCCAAACGAGCCTCCAGGCGGTTGCCCCAGGAATCGGGCGTCTTCAAGGAACGGCTCTTCAAGCCCTCGGCCCTGCCATCATTATCGAACACAGCACAGCCTCGGGTGGAGCTTCCCCAGCCACCTGCCTCAGGAGCCCCAGCCTGTGGCCCGGCCTCAGGAGCACGCCTGCTCCTGACGATGGAGCCTCAGGAGGGGTGTTGGATCACAGAGCTCCGGAGCTACTTAACGCAAGGGACCCTGCCAGAGAAGGAGGAGGAAGCAGAGCGTGTGGCGCGGCAAGCTACAGCGTACTGCATCAGGGATGGAGAGCTCTACCGGAAACGACCAAACGATGTGTCCCTGCATTGCATCACCAGGGAGCAAGGGAAGGAACTGCTGGCAGATATACACGGTGGAGACTGTGGGCATCATTCGTCGTCACGGACCCTCGTCGGCAAGGCGTTCCGCAGCGGTTTCTATTGGCCTATTGCGCTCAATGACGTTGTCGAACTAGTGAAGGCTTGCGAGGCTTGCCAATTCCATGCCAAGCAGATCCATCAGCCGGCAGGAGGTCTGCAAACCATACCCCTCACGTGGCCGTTTGCAGCCTGGGGGCTGGATATCCTGGGCCCGTTTCCTCGGGCGCCAGGGGGCTATCGCTACCTCTATGTCACTGTGGACGAGTTCACCAAGTGGGCTGAAGTCGAGGCCGTCCGCACCATCCCTGCTAGTTCTGCGGTCAAGTTCATCAAGGGCATCGTGAGCCAGTTCGAGGGTGGCGAACCACATCATCACTGACAACGGTTCGCAGTTCACCAGTAACCTCTTCAAAACATACTGTGCTAACCTTGGAACGCAGATATGCTACGCTTCGGTGGCGCACCCCCGAAGCAACGGCCAGGACGAGCGGGCCAACGCAGAAGTCCTGAGGGGCCTCAAGACCAGAATGTTCAATAAGAAACTGGAGGCCTATGGTAGAGGTTGGCACGACGAGCTTCAGTCCGTGTTGTGGTCCATCCGCACAATCGCAACCAAGCCGACTGGGGAGACCCCCTTCTTGCTGGTCTACGGAGTCGAAGCGGTCCTCCCTCACGAGGTCAGGCATCGTTCCGCGCGGGTCCTGGCGTTCGATGAGACGCAGCAGGACGCCATGCGGGGGATGGACCTTGTGCTGGGGGAGGAGCATCGTCGAGAAGCCGCGCTGCGAGCGGCAAGGTACCAACAAGCACTGCGGCGATACCACTGTCGCAACATCCGCCCCAGAACTCTCGAGGTAGGGGACCTCGTGCTCCGGCGGGTCATCTCCAGGGAGGGACTGCATAAGCTCTCTCCCATGTGGGAGGGCCCGTTCAAGGTTGTTCATGTTTCCAGGCCCGGCTCCGCGCGCTTGGAGACTCAGGAGGGAGTACCTGTCTAGAACACGTGGAACATCCAGCACCTCCGGAGGTTTTACCCCTAAAATGTCCCAGAGCCTGTGAAGAAGGCGAATGCCTGTGAAGCTCATCTTTTTGGAAAAGGCCCAGAGCCTGTGAAGAGGGTGAATGCCTGTGAAGCTCATCTTTTTGGAAAAGGCCCAGAGCATGTGAAGAGGGCGATTGCCTGTGAAGCTCAAATTTTTGGAAAAGGCCCAGAGCCTGTGAAGAAGGCGAATGCCTGTGAAGCTCATCTTTTTGAAAAAGGCCCAGAGCCTGTGAAGAAGGCGAACGCCTGTGAAGCTGTCGCATTTTAGGAAAGGCCCGGAGCCTGTGAAGAGGGCCAATGCCCGTGAAGCTTGCCTCCCCGAAGAAAGGCCTGGAGCCTGTGAAGAAGGCCAACGCCTGTGAAGCTCGCCGCCCGTGACACTCTCACGTAATAATGAGTTGGGGTTGTACACGCCTCGGTGTCTCAGGGGTGCCGGCCTCAGGCCCTGGGGCTCCCTCCCACGCCCAGTGGCAGCACTTAGCTCCGCGCTGGTGAGAAGACATCGAAGACTAGACTAGGTACCGGACGCGGCTTTTTCATTTGCTTTCTGCAGTTGGCTAGTTCATTCTCATTTGGAGTTTTATCGAAACTATCGCCGCCTTTTGACTTGTGGTTCTTCGACTTTTTCGCTCTCCTGCCTCGATTTCTCTTGCGCAAGGGCTCGCGAGGTGGGAGCCCCGGGCGCCCTCGCGAGTGTTCCTGTCCCTCTCGCTCGAGGTTTCACCGCCCGGGTCCACTACAGGAGCGCCCCTCCAGTCCATGCATCACGGGCACCATGACACTAATACAGGGCCTGGGACGGTCGCCCCCACGGTTGAGGCTGGAGATTACCTATGCACGGGCATGTGACAGAAAGGAACAATACTGAAATAACAGAAATAGTATGATGATTGACGATGATAACCCAAACACGCCCCCACGGGGCCCCACACTACTGTATTTTTTGCGCAAGAGAAAAGAAAGGAAAGAACAAATCAGGCGAAGCTCGCCCTACGCCGGCCCTCAGGGAAGACTCGAGCCGCCTCCGGAGCTCGGGCAGACTCCCTCTCGCGCTTCACCGGGGCGCGACGGCGGGCAGACCCGCTGCCGCCCTCCAAGCAGGCACGACGGCGTGGAGGCTGACCGTGGCCACTGCTAGAAGAGTCGCTACCCGAAGAAGATCTGGTGAAGCTTGAGGAGTCCCGGGCGCCGCCAACCACGCACGCGTTGTCCTCTTTGTCCTTGCCGGGGCTGGGTCCCCGGCCGCGGTCGTCGTCTTCAGGGCAGCACCCTGCGTGGCGACCATCTTCCCCAAACACCCTCACATAGAGGGTGGCGTCGCCGTCGAACTTGAAGTGTAGAGTGCACCGGCGGCTCAGGCCACGCGCGCGGGCAAACGTCTACCAGCCGTGGGTCAAGGCCAAGCTCCCGGCTGCGGAGACCTCCAGCGAAGCCCATGAGGCCCGGCTGCAGCAGCCATCTGCCTGGAACCAGAGGCCGCCCAGGGCGCCGGCTAGGAGCTCACCTAGGAGGAAGCGAGGGAGCTGAAGCCGGGCGCTGGTTGGCTCCGCCGCCCACACAATGAACTCCGGTAGCACCTCCGCAGTATGGAAGCGCGGCCTCGAGGGTCGCACGGCCGGAGCACGCCCCCCGACCATGGCCAGCCGCTCATCGCCGTGCAAAGAGCCACCTCTGCGACCGCGGGGGGCCGCCGTGGAGGCCACAAGATGTTTGCGGGGGCGACCTCGACCGCGCTTGGGCGGGGGAGAGGTAGACTCGACCTGGCGAGCTTTTCCTTTCTCTGCGGCCGAGAACTTCCTTGGCGGAGCCATGGAGAAGAAGGAGAAGCGAGAGGGGGTAGACTAGAAGGGCGCACGCCGTTCCGTACTTATAGCCGGCGAAGGCCAACCGTCGACCTCCACGATCACAGGTAATCATGACCCGCTTTGCATGCAGGGACTTGTCGAATCTGTGCAGTTGCCAAGGCGTCATGGGGAAGCGGAGGCGCCCACGTCCAATCAACCGCCACGCGGCGCCCAAGGCCACAGGCTGTTAGGGCCCGCGACGCTTCGCACTTGCCCTTTCGCCTCTCTGCTCGGCCAAGTCTGGGCGCGCCGTGGGCCCGGGGGCTACTGTCGGCGTTCTAGGAATGGGGGTCCCTAGACTTGCCTGCCTGCGGCCTGCGGCATGGCTAATAGGGGGCCCAGCGCGGCCCATCTTCATCAACACAAGCTCAAGACCCTCGCGAGGGGCCAAGCCTCGTGGGGCGGACGACAAGGAGCTTCCTCAGGCGGGCTCACGAGGAGGCGGAGAGTTCAAGGCGGGATACCTCGTGAGGTGCCCATGACGCAAGCCATGACGACCAAGGGCGCTAGTCGGGCGCCAGCCCGCGCAGTGTCCTCCTTTCCTATTTGGTGCAAAGGGAGCAAGGCAGGTGAGAGCATCAAGCTAAGGCACCCATTTCGGTGCAACGAGACCAAGACCAGCCCAACGGCAGGGAGGAAGTCATTGTGGAGCCCAAGCAGGCGTCACCACCAGAGCCTTTGATAGGCGAGGACCAACTTTAGTCAGGATAGGTGTACCCGTTATTCCCCTTCAAAATGGCCAATTGTTGGCGCCCTTCCCGCTCAATATTTGGGGAGAGGCCCAGGGCCTTTGCCTATAAATAGGACTAGCCACCCCCAGGGTAGAGGCATCTGATCCTCACCAAGAAACCAGTAGATAGAGCGACTGAACTCCTCCTAGCAGTTCATCGCATCAGTCAAGAACAGACCCTCGCGAGGCTGTTCTTCCTTGTATTGTTCATCATCAGCCCAAGAGGCAATCCACCACACCACACACTGGAGTAGGGTATTACACCACAATGGTGGCCTGAACCAGTATAAACCCCGTGTCTCTTGTGTTGATTCTTTCGTAGTTTAGATCCTAGCGATTCGGCGAGGAGCAGGTAGATAGAGGGCGAAACCTCCGTGCGCACCCCAGTGTTCGAACCTCAAGGGTCTGCCGGAACCCGAAATCCGACAACAGCCCATTGCAGGCTAAAAGCAAAAAACTCATAAAGGAAAATTGGCTAGCAGGCCATCTTGGAAGGCAAATAGGCCTATTAAGACGCAGCCACGACCTGACGTACGCACATATCGCTAATTTCTCCAGCCGCCGTTGCGATCGAGACTAATGCCTGCTGGCTGCTGCAATCGGATCTCTCCATTAGGCCGCCATCAAGAAGCGGAGAAGGAAAGGGGGCGCCTGGTATGCCGGTGTCGATTCACCCACATGTACGCACATGTTGCTGGTTCCCAGCAAATCGGAAGCATAGATGAACATCAACAGCACAAGGGAAAAGGTAGTTGATTTTCACATCAGATTAGTTTTTTTTAATCATAGAAGTATAATCATACGGATTTAGAATCAATTATAACATTCCCAATTTTATACTTGTGCGATCCATTGCATCACAATCAAGAGAAGCAGAGAAGGGTAGGGGATAACTGCTGGAGAGCGGCTGATACACGGGGATATTGCCAGTAGGCCGACACGCGGTTAACGGCAATGAAACAAGGAAAAAGGTAGTTTATTTTGAGACCTAGATTAGTCCTGGTTTATCATTTCAAAACTAATCATAGTTCTCTTTGTACCACTATCCTTTGATAGCTTCAACAAAATTGCATGCTTTTGTCGATTCTGATTTTGGGATTGAGTTGAATCAGTGAGGTCCATCTCGCTAATTCCAACAAATAATGATATTAGGTAATGTATTATTCACCTACATTGCATTACTACAAATTATTAGTTCATAAGATTATCTTGTGTTTCTAGTGTTGTGATTTTTTTTGTCAGTTGTCAATTTTCTTTCAAGTTTTGATCATGTGAATATGATGAATAGACAAAAAAGGATAAGTTTGCACCATGGCATCTCCATTACACTGGAACCTAAGATATTTTTTTGCAATATAGCCTTTGCGTATGAGACTTAGTGTGAAACCTCGCCCCCCCCCCCCCATGTCGAAATCCTGTCTCCGTCCCTGGGTGGAACATCCTCTTCATTGTCTTCTTCTTCTTCATGTACTTCTTCGTTGTTGTTGACGTTGTTGTTCTATTGTGGAGGCAGAGAAGGAGGTCAATGTGGTTCATCTAGTTGTACTTCCTTGTTTTCTTCATCTTGATGTGTTCCACTTTTGGATGCTTGCATGTAAACTTCTAGTTCACCTTGTCGTGAAGTTGAGGCTTCCACTTGAACGGACGAGGTACTCTCCTTCACCTCCGTTGGGCGAATATTGCCAATACACAAGTCTTGAATTGCTTCCGAAGGATCTTTGTCTCCTACATCAATTGGCAATTGCTCTACTTGTGAGCCGTTAGATTCATCAAACTTCACATCTACCGTCTCTTCAACCTTTCGAGTGAAATTGTTGTAGACACGGCAAGGGTGAGAGTTTGAGCCATAACCGAGTAGGAAACCTTCATTAGATTTAGGGGCAAATTTCGAATGACGGTGCTTATCAAGAATGTAGCACTTTGAGCCAAATACTCGAAAGTATCCAACTTGGGGTTTGTTACCAGTGAGAAGCTCGTATGCCGTCTTGCCAAGAAGCTTATGAAGATATAGTCGATTCGTAGCATGACAAGCTGTCTCAACTGCTTCCGCCCAAAAGTGTCTTGGCGTCTTGTATTCATCAAGCATCTTTCTAGCCATCTCAATAAGTGTCCGGTTCTTCCTCTCAACAACTCCATTTTGTTGAGGTGTGTACGTAGCCGAGAACTCATGTGAAATTCCTTCTTTGTCAAGAAAGGTATCCACATCGGTGTTCTTGAACTCCGTTCTGTTGTCACTTCGAACCTTCTTGATCTTCACTTCAAATTGATTTTGGGCCTTCCAAGCGAAGTTCTTGAAGATCTTTTGGACCTACGATTTATCATCAAGAAAGAATATCCATGTAAATCTGAAAAAATCATCAACAATGACTAAACCAAATGAGTTACCACTGAGACTCTTGTAGGCGTTGGGACCAAAAAGATTCATGGGAAGTAGCTCAAGCGGTCTTCACGTGGTCATGATGTTCTTCACAGGATGACTTCCTCCAACTTGTTTTCCTGCTTGACAAGCACTACAAAGTCTATCCTTGTCAAGTATGGCATCTTTTACACCAAGGATATAATCACCTTTGATAAGCTTATCAAGATTTTGCATGCCCACGTGACCTAACCTTCTACGCCATAACCAACCTTTAGAAGATTTAGCAATTAAGAAATTTCGAGGTTGAGCTCTCTTAGTGAAATCAACAATGTATAGATCACCTCTACGTATACTGGTAAAGACCATATTATGATTATCTCTTCGAAACACTTGGCAATCTACTTCAGTGAATAGAACATTGAAACCGAAATCGGCTAGTCTAGATACGGAAAGTAAATTGTGGCCAAGAGATTCAACGGGCATAACATTTTGGATAGAGCTGTCATGGGAGATGGCCACCTTACCAAGGCCAACTACCTTACCCTTTGAGTTGTCACCAAAAGTGACATACTTTCGGGGACCGTTGTTCTCAGCAAGCTCTCAGAACATATCTTTGTCTCCGATCATATGATCAGTACATCCACTATCAAGAACCCATTCCTTTCCTCCTGCTATGTAACCACGAAAGTTAGCCATAAGACCAAAGTGTCTCATCAACTCATCAAGATCAAAGTCGGTATCGTCATCCTCATCATAGTATCCATGTTCAACATCATCATGCGAATGATCATCACCTAGAGAAGGTGATTTGACGGGGGGATAGACCCCGGGTAGCCTCTGCCACGTCTTGAGCTTGCGTTGGTTTACCTTGAAGAGGAAAGGGTGATGCAGCAATAGTAGCGTAAGTATTTCCCTCGGTTTTTGAGAACCAAGGTATCAATCCAGTAGGAGGCTCCTCAAAAGTCCCACGCACCTACACAAACAAACAAAGAACTCGCAACCAACGCAATAAAGGGGTTGTCAATCCCTTCATGGCCACTTGCGAAAGTGAAATCTGATAGAGATAGTATGATAAGATAAATATATTTTTGGTATTTTATAATATAGATGCAAGAATGAACCCAAAGCTAAGCACTTCTCACATGGCAAGAAAGATCAATCTAGTAGGCCAAACCAAACTGATAATTCGAAGAGACTTGCAAAGATAACTCAATCATACATAAAAGAATTCAGAGGAGATTCAAATAGTTCTCATAGATAAACTTGATCATAAACCCACAATTCATAGGATCTCGACAAACACACCGCAAAAGGAGTTTACATCAAATAGATCTCCACAAGAGAGGGGGAGAGCATTGTATTGAGATCCAAAAAGAGAGAAGAAGCCATCTAGCTAATAACTATGGACCCGAAGGTTCGTGGTAAACTACTCACAACTCATCGAAGGGGCTATGGTGTTGATGTAGAAGCCCTCCGTGGTCGATTCTCCCTCTGGCGGAGCGCCGGCGAAGGCTCCAAGATGGGATCTCGCGGATACAAAAGGTTACGGCGGTGGAAATTGTGTTTCGTTGGCTCTCTGGATGTTTTCGGGGTACGTAGGTATATATAGGAGGAAGAAGTACGTCGGTGGCCGCCTGTGGGGCCCAGGAGATAGGGGCGTGCCCAGAGGGGGTAGGCACGCCCTCCTGTCTCCTGGCCGCCTCGCAAGCTTCTTGACTTGCACTCCAAGTTCTCTGGATCACATTCGTTCCAAAAATCACACTCTGAAGGTTTCATTCCGTTTGGACTCTGTTTGATATTCCTTTTCTTCAAAATACTGAAATAGGCAAAAAAACAGCAATACGGGATGGGCCTCCGGTTAGTAGGTTAGTCCCAAAAATGGTATAAATGTGTAAAATAAAGCCCATAAACATCCAAAAGGGGTAATATAATAGCATGGAACAATCAAAAATTATAGATACATTGGAGACGTATCAAGCATCCCCAAGCTTAATTCCTGCTCGTCCTCGAGTAGGTAAATGATAAAAATAGAATTTTTGATGTGGAATGCTACCTAGCATAATTCTCAATGTAATTTTCTTTATTGTGGCATGAATGTTCAGATCCAAATGATTCAAAATAAAAGTTCATATTGATAAAAGAAATAGTAACACTTCAAGCATATTAATCAAAGCAATCATGTCTTCTCAAAATAATATGGCTAAAGAAAGTTCATCCCTACAAAATCATATAGTTGGGCTATGCTTCATTTTTGTCACACAAAAATGTTCCCAAATTCTACACTCCCGATGACAAGCCAAGCAATTGTTTCGTACTTAAATAATCTCAAACTTTTTCAACCTTCATGCAATACATGAGCGTGAGCCATGGATATAGCACTATGGGTGGAATAGAATATGATGATGGGGATTGTGTGGAGAAGACAAAAAAGGACAAAGTCTCACATTGATGAGGATAATCAACGGGCTATGGAGATGCCCATCAATTGATGTCAACATGAGGAGTAGGGATTGCCATGCAACGGATGCACTAGGGCTATAAATGAATGCTCAACAAAAGAAAACTAGTGGGTGTGCATCCAACTCGCTTGCTCACGAAGACCTAGGGCATTTGAGGAAGCCGATCATAGGAATATACAAGCCAAGTTCTATAGTGAAAAATTCCCACTAGTATATGAAAGTGACAACCTATGAGACTCACTATATGAAAACATGGTGCTACTTTGAAGCACAACATGTGAGACTCGCTACATGAAGAACAAGGTGCTACTTTGAAGCACAACTGTGGAAAAAGAGATAGTAACATTGCCACTTTTATTTATTTTCCTTTTTTTTCTTTTTTTTTCTTTTTTTTCTTCTTTGGCCTTTCTTTTTTTTCTTTTGGCCTTTCTTTTTTTTGGGCACAATGTTCTAATAATGATGATCATCACACTTCTATTGATTACAACATATGAATTACAACTCGAAACTAGAATAAGATATGACTCTATATGAATGCCTCCGGCGGTGTACCGGGATGGTGCAATGAATCAAGAGTGACATGTATGAAAAATTATGCATGTAGGCTTTGCCACAAATACGATGTCAACTACATGATCATGCAATGGCAATATGACAAAAGTAAAGTATGTCATGTTGATGATGAACGGAACGGTGGAAAGTTGCATGGCAATATATCTCGGAATGGCTATGGAAATGCCATAATAGGTAGGTATGGTGGATGTTTTGAGGAAGATATAAGGAGGTTTATGTGTGATAGAGCGTATCATATCACAGGGTTTGGATGCACCGGCAAAGTTTGCAAACTCTCAAGGTGAGAAAGGGCAATGCACGGTACCGAAGAGGCTAGCAATGGTGGAAAGGTAAAAGTGCGTATAATCCATGGACTCAACATTAGTCATAAGAACTCATATACTTATTGCAAAAATTTAGAAGTCATCGAAAATCAAGCACTACGGGCATGCTCCTAGAGGGATAGATTGGTAGGAAAAGACCATCGCTCGTCCCCGACCGCCACTCATAAGGATGCACAAGCCAGGTACACTTCATGTTTCAAACTTTTTACACAACTTTAACCATATGTGCATGCTACGGGACTTGCTAACTTCAACACAAGCATTCTTTAAACTAGATGATTCCCCGCGCGTTGCTGCGGAAAATATTGCTCAAAAATATTGCTTCGCTCAGCAAACTAACTCTCCTAAAAGGATCAGCAAAATGATGAATAGATTAATCTACTTTGGCACTAATACTTTAAATGGTATCATTGTAATCATACATAGGTAAGGTTGATCCTCCTAGGTATATCATTCAAATTTTGGATAGTAGACAAACAAACAGATTACAGGATTACATCATCATTTACTTATGGAACCATCTAATTGATTACAAACTAATTTGATGGGAGCATTCATCTTCACCAATACACGATAGTAAGATCTTTGCAAATGTGATCCTCGAGAGGGAAGAGGGAACAGAAGAACTGAAGTTGGATCTAGTGGATGATAGCATTGCATTCCCCGATGGTTCAGTAACTTGGATGATAAAATCCAGGTTTTGCAATAACACAAATAAAAAATATATCAGGGAAAATTAGATGAACATATAGCACTTTCGCAGACCTGATTCTTTTTGGGAACTTGAGTGTACCTAGATAGCCATTACACTGCTACCTTTGTGAAATTTGAGCAAGACAATGCCACCAGGGAACTGTACAGTGGGATTAAGAAAATAAATTGAGAAAAAGTAGGATGGGAATGTTCAACGTAGTTAAGTCCTTGTCTTAAGAGATGATAATGTTTATGTTTTTTTGTCCCTGTGAAGAAGTTCATGGATTATCGGAATACTGCTTTCAGCGATCGGCTATCGACCGTACGAAAGATAAAACTCGAGAATAATCTATTTATGAATCCATAGTACACGATCTTTACTATAAAAGAAGGAACATGATTTACCATGCCTTGTGTATACACTAAGATCTTATTAAAATAGATTGAGAGAGATAGAGATGCTACTTACAGATGGTGTTACTGGCACATTGAAGATAATCATCAGTGGAAATAGATTATATCATGTTAACTTAAGACATGCAAGTATGAACCAATTAAGATATTAACATGCATAAATGTCCTTAGACTTTACTCGAATCAGCCAAATTTAGTAGCTGCAAAAGATCTTTAGCACATCAAAAGAGGATGCCGGCCCATTTTATTGTCCAGAATTCAACAATTACATCGCCATAAAAATTAGTACGAAAGTGGAGGGGGAGCGTGGAACCATGACATCAGCATAGTAATGAATCAGTTACTACTCTCATAATTGCATGGTAGAAGAGAAGTAATCTGAACCACCAACATATATGAAAAGAAATTCAGACTACATGTTTAGATTATGGCACCTATATATTGATCAACACCACCTTATCGCCCATATCCCTTTTCGCATGTATCAAGTATGAGTGTATGACATGTAAATAGCTTTCGTTCTTGGCTCAAGGGCTTGAGAAAAAGGTTTTTGCTCTCTAGCATCACCATCCCAAGCTGCAACTCACAAGGAGCAATGAGGCGTATGCAGTTGCTGCAGAGAGAAGAAATCATCTAAGTCGGGTGGTACAACATGAGATAAATAAATACAATATGAACTGAGTCCTGAGGTTACATGTAGGCTTCTCATCGGCGGAACCTAATGTCCGTAAACATCATCATCAGTTACAATTTCTGCATATTTGCAAGAACCAATCAAAAATCAAACCAATATATCATGACGTGTTCCAAGCAAACAACCAGGCAAGCAAAAACAATTCCCTTGCATAACCAAACATAACTACCAAATCGAAGCATTAGCCAGGGAGAAGCACGTATAAACTGCATGATTTCTAATACTCAATCATGCTTGACATGGGAGCGGGAGGGACCAACTCAAGGAGTATTAGAATTGGAATGAACATGTTCAAACAGATCAGTGATATTTTGTCACCCGGGATGATGTGTCCATCGCCTTTTGACTTGCAGGCTGCAGCTAGACGCAACACGCTCCCCCCTTTCCCATTGACAGAGCCTCCGCCATGCTCCCCTACCTTCTTTCTCCCTCACACCCGCCACATGCCCTATCCTTCTCAGCTCTCCCTCTCAAATCGGCGGAGGGGCGGATGGCGGAAGAGCAGCCACTCAGCGTCTAAGCGCGGCTACATGTGCATGTGCTAGCGGCGGCCGATTTGATGTGGACTACTGAGCACGGGAGGAGGAGTCTCATAGCGGAGGCAGATTTATTACTCGAACCAAGAAGATGGAGAGGAGGAGGCCGAACTGATTGGGAATTAAAGGATGGGAAGTGGAGAGGAAGGCGTTGGTGCTAGCGTTTTTAGGAGGTGAGGAGGCGAGGAAGCTGAAGCCAACCCGGGTATGGAGTGCGTGAGGTCAAACCCATGGGTTGCTTTAATTTTATCCCGCAAAAAATAAAACCCATGTGCTGCAAATCTGATCACACGTGGTCAATCAAACGGATGAAGCAATTTCTGGTGACGTGGCAGATTATGAGGCGGGCTCCTATTTACATATAGTAGATGATGTGGCTAGAACGTTTGAGGTGGAGCGAGGTGGATGGCTGCATGTTGGTTAGTGATGTGGATAGCCTGCATGTCAAGACAAATAAGGTAGTGGGGATGTACTATTTAGGTATTATAGATTCATAATCACCCAACTAGCATGACTTAAATATCACTACCTCCATATCTCAAAACAATTATCAAGTATCAAATTGATCATAGCATCCAATTCACTTCCTATGATAGTTTTTATTATACCCAACTTGGATGCCTACCATTCTAGGACCAATTTTATAACCATAGCAAATACCATGCTGTTCTAAAAGACTCTCAAAATAATATAAGTGAAGCATGAGAGACTAGCAATTTCTACAAAACTAAGTCACCGCCGTGCTCTAAAAGATATAAGTGAAGCACTAGAGCAAAAACTATCAAGCTCGAAAGATATAAGTGAAGCACATAGCATATTCTAATAAATTCTAATCAAGTAGGCTTCTCTCAAAAGGTGTGTACAGAAAGGATGATTGTGGTAAACTAAAAATCAAATACCAATATAATACACGATGCTCCAAGCAAAACACATATCATGTGGCGAATAAAAATATAGCTCCAAGTAAAGTTACCAATGAACGAAGACGGAAGAGGGGATGCCTTCCCGGGGCATCCCCAAGCTTAGGCTTTTGGCTATACTTGAATATCGTGGGGTGCCTTGGGCATCCCCAAGCTTAGGCTCTTGTCACTCCTTATTCCATAGTCCATCAAAGCTTTACCCAAAACTTGAAAACTTCACAACACAAAACTCAACAGGAAATCTTATAAGCTCCGTTAGTGAAAGAAAACAAAACCACCACATAAGGTACTGTAATGAACTCATTATTTATTTATAATGGTGTTAAACCTACTATATTCCAACTTCTTTATGGTTCATAAACTATTTTACTAGCCATAGATGCATCAAAATAAGCAAACAACACACGAAAAGCAGAATCTGTCAAAAAAAGAACAGTCTGTAGCAATCTGTAACTAACGCAAACTTCTGGAACTATAAAACTCCTACAAAAATAGGAAGTTCTGGATCACAAGCAAAAAGAATCAACGCAAAATCACATTTCTGTGATTTAAAAAAACTAATTTCGTGCGCGCAAAGTTTCTGTTTTTCAGCAGAATCAAATTAACTATCATCATAGGTTATCCTATAGGTTCTACTTGGCACAAACACTAATTAAAACATAAAAACACATCTAAATAGAAGGTAGATGCAAAATTTATTACTAAACAGAAACAAAAAACACAAATAAAATTGGGTTGCCTCCCAACTAGCGCTATCGTTTAACGCCCCTAGCTAGGCATAAAAGCGAAGATAGATCTAAGTAGTGCCATCTTTGGCACTCAATTCATAAGTAGCCCGCATGATAGATTCATAAGGTAATTTGACTTTCTTTCTTGGAAAGTGCTCCATGCCTTTCTTTAATGGAAATTGGAATCTAATATTCCCTTCCTTCATATCAATAATCACACCAATCGTTCTAAGGAAAGGTCTACCAAGAATAATAGGGCAAGAAAGATTGCAATCTATATCAAGAACAATAAAATCTATGGGCACCAAATTTCTATTTGCAACAATGAGAACATCATTGATCCTTCCCATTGGATTTTTAATGGTGGAATCCGCAAGGTGCAAATTTAAAGAGCAATCATCAAGATCATGGAAACCTAGAATATCACATAAAGTTTTCGGAATCATGGAAACATTAGCACCCAAATCACACAAAGCAAAACACTCATGATCTTTAATTCTAATCTTTATAGTAGGTTCCCACTCATCATTAAGTTTTCTAGGTATAGAAACTTCCAAATTAAGTTTTTCATCATAAGATTGCATCAAGGCATCAACGATATGTTTGATAAAAGCTTTATTCTAACTATAAGCATGAGGAGAATTAACAACGGATTGCAACAAGGAAATACAACCTTCTAAAGAACAATTATCATAATCAAAATCCTTGAAATCCGAGATAGTGGGTTCAATACTATTTAAAGTCATGACCTCTCCAATCCCACTTTTACAAAATTTAGCATCAAGATCTAAAAACTCAGAATTCTTGGGACGCCTTCTAACTAAAGTTGACTCATCTCCAGTCCCATTATTATCAAGATTCATATTGCAAAACAAAGATCTAATAGGAGACACATCGATAACTTTAAGATCTTCATCATTATTTTCATTTAACTTTTCTGGTTTGGCAGCCATCTTATTGACTAAGGTAGCTTGCTTATCAGAAATTTTGGCTATAGCATTTCAAGCCGGGTAATTTGAGAGTTCACACCATAAAATTCCTTAGACATATCATCAAGCTCTTTATTCATAAACCCCAAAAAACCTTTTTGTTCCTTAAGCTCTTTTCTAAAGAAATTATTATGCTCAAATTGCAAATTCAAAAAGCTTCTAATATTTGATTCAATCTCTTCCAACCTTCTAAGAAGGTGGTCGGTACTCTTAGGCAAAGCCATAAGGACAAACAGGCCCACAAGCTAATAGAAAAAGGCAAGCGAGAAAGAGAGAGAGACAGATTGGGAAAGAGAGGGCAAATAAAATGGCAAATGTGAAGTGGGGGAGAGGAAAACAAGAGGCAAATGGCAAATAATGTAAATGCGAGGGAGATGAGTTTGTGATGGGTACTTGGTATGTCTTGACTTGAGCGAAGACCTCCTCGGCAACGGCGCCAGAAATCCTTCTTGCAACGTCTTGAGCTTGCGTTGGTTTTCCTTGAAGAGGAAAGGATGATGCGGCAATAGTAGCGTAAGTATTTCCCTCAGTTTTTGAGAACCAAGGTATCAAACCAGTAGGAGACTCCTCAAAACTCCCACGCACCTACACAAACAAACAAAGAACTCGCAACCAACGCAATAAAGGTGTTGTCAATCCCTTCACGGCCACTTGCGAAAGTGAGATCTGATAGAGATAGTATGATAAGATAAATATATTTTTGGTATTTATAATATAGATGCAAAAAGTAAAAGATGCAAAATAAACGTAGATTGAAAGCTTATATGATAAAAGATAGACCCGGGGCCATAGGTTTCACTAGTGGCTTCTCTCAAGATAGCATAAGTATTACAGTGGGTGAACAAATTACTGTCAAGCAATTGATAGAAAAGCGAATAATTATGAGATTATCTAGGCATGATCATGTATATAGGCATCACGTCCGCGACAAGTAGACCGACTCCTGCCTGCATCTACTACTATTACTCCACACATCGACCGCTATCTAGCATGCATCTAGAGTATTAAGTTCATAAGAATAGAGTAACGCATTAAGAAAGATGACATGATGTAGAGGGATAAACTCAAGCAATATGATATAAACCCCATCTTTTTATCCTCGATGGCAACAATACAATACGTGCCTTGCAACCCTTTCTGTCACTGGGTAAGGACACCGCAAGATTGAACCCAAAGATAAGCATTTCTCCCATGGCAAGAAAGATCAATCTAGTAGGCCAAACCAAACTGATAATTCGAAGAGACTTGCAAAGATAACTCAATCATACATAAAAGAATTCAGAGGAGATTCAAATATTTCTCATAGATAAACTTGATCATAAACCCACAATTCATTGAATCTCAACAAACACACCGCAAAAAGAGTTTACATCGAATAGATCTCCACAAGAGAGGGGGAGAACATTGTATTGAGATCCAAAAAGAGAGAAGAAGCCATCTAGCTAATAACTATGGACCCGAAGGTCCGTGGTAAACTACTCACAACTCATCGGAGGGGCTATGGTGTTGATGTAGAAGCCCTCCATGGTAGATTCCCCCTCCGGCGGAGCGCCGGTGAAGGATCCAAGATGGGATCTCGCGGATACAGAAGGTTACGGCGGTGGAAATTGTGTTTCGTTGGCTCTCTAGATGTTTTCGGGGTACCTAGGTATATATAGGAGGAAGAAGTACGTCGGTGGCCGCCTATGGGGCCCAGGAGATAGGGGGCGCCCGGAGGGGGTGGGCGCGCCCTCCTGTCTCCTGGCCGCCTCGCAAGCTTCTTGACTTGCACTCAAAGTTCTCTGGATCACGTTCATTCCAAAAATCACGCTCCCAAAGATTTAATTCCGTTTGATATTCCTTTTCTTCGAAATACTGAAATAGGCAAAAAAACAGCAATACGGGTTGGGCCTCTGGTTAGTAGGTTAGTCCCAAAAATGATATAAATGTGTAAAATAAAGCCCATAAACATCCAAAAGGGGTAATGTAATAGCATGGAACAATCAAAAATTATAGATACGTTGGAGACGTATCAGCCTCATCTGCACCTTAGCAGATTTCAAGACATCAGGGCTAGCCTAGCCCCTCAGTCCGACGGGTCGCAAGGCCGGCCTCTAGGACCGGCTGGAGCCAATGGGCCGCCTCCTAGAAGGCGGCGCGCCTCAGAAGATGGCGAGGGCTTGGGACGGCTCCTGGAAGGTGGCCCATCACCACATCAAAGTCTGCACCCACCTGTTACGACAAGATAGGGCGTGGCAACAGTGCCACCTGCCACCCCCGAATCCCGGAAGGAACGTGGCCACAATGCAGACGTACCAGGTGGACACCCCTTGCCTGGCACGACACTGTAGCCACGCGGCCCATGACGATGCCTACGTCAGGCAGGGCCATGCCCCCATGACGGGCGGTCGGTGTGGCCCGCAGGCAGCGGGCCCCACCAGCCCGTGTATCCCTAGAAGACGGCAGGGACCGAGAAGGCGACTTCAAGGGGAGGCCAACTTCTAGCAGTCGGCTGCCCCTCCCCTTGGAGTCTGTGCACACTTATCCAGAGGTGACAGGGTGTGGCCATAGTGATTGCCCTCCAGGCGGCGGCACTATAGCCATGCGCCCCCCGACCAAGCCATCGTCATCAGGGGCAAGGCTACAGTGCAGCCTGGTCCCCCTGGCCCACCGGCAGCGGGCCCTACCTATCGGCCGAGTTCACAGCAGGCGGTGGGACGCACCAGGCGGCGGGCCCGAGCTGTCGGCGGAGAAGCCGGAGCCTAGAGACACTGATGGCCGGGTCCTATGACCAGCCGGATTACCATTGTACCCCTGGGGGTAGGCCTGTATAAACCCCCCAGGGTCGCCCATGCAAAGGGTTCAGCCCATTAGATCATCACACACCCACATAGCTAAGGAGAAGTAGAGCTAGTTGCCTTCTTCCTCCTCTAGCCCGAACAGCTCAAGGAGCCACCTTGTATTTGTTATTGATCATAGTGATGCGGAGACCCCGCAGAGCAGGATTAGGGGTGTCATCTCCACGGAGAGCCCTGAACCTGGGTAAGACCCGGCGTCATTTGAGGTCTTGCCTACTCCTGCTTCTAGAGCCCGACAACGTTCTATTGACCCCCTACATGATTAGCCACCCGTTGGCATATGTCGAGGAAATACCACGACATTTGGCGCCCACCATGGGGCAAGGCACACCATTGTCCAGAGACATGTTCTGGACGGGAACCCGTTTCCTTCCCCGTGAGCGCAGCCAGCCCGGCTCGCCCGATGGCGTTTACGTCGACGATCTGCGCGGAGTGGAGGCCGCCTGCGTAGTAAGCTCGCTCATCGATCTCCTCGGCGGCGTCCACCTCACCGACGAGCCTTCCCCCGACGTGGGTATGGCCAGCTCCGAGAGCTGCCTCATCGACCTCCTTGGCAAGCTCCACATCGCCGACGAGCCCGCCTCCAACCTGGAGTCCGTTGGCTCCACCGATCCGCTCGTCGAGATGGTCATCGACTCCGACACGGTAGATGTTGATGCCTACCCCGACCACGTAGAGATCATCGATGACCCGCTCCCTCGCACGGAAAGCATCACTAGCGCCAGCACCGTCACGGAGGTGCTGGTCATCAGCCAGGACGGAGCCTCGGCCGGAGCGGACCAGGATCCGATCCGTTCGACCCTGCGAGCCCTCGCCACTCCGGTCGAGGATGGCGCGGACAGCGCAACACTGGAGACACACCGCCTTTCTCTTGTCGACAGCGCCAAGCAGCTGGCCGCTGCAAAGTGCTTCGCTGAAGCCTACCAGTGCAAGGTCGACCGTGCCATAGGCGGCACTCCAGCTGCTGGAGAGCCCAGCCGGCTAGGCGCAGCCCGGCAACGTTCTATTGACCCCCTACATGATTAGCCACCCATTGGCATATGTCGAGGAAATACCACGACATGATTCATTAGATGTATGACCATAACAATATGCATCTTTATGGATTCTAATGACTTGTGAGATGATGCTACTAATTACTCCAACATCTCCTCTGTCACGCATGAGGTCACGAAGTTCAAATAGACAATCATCAAATTTAGGATCACTAGGATTCATTTTATGAAAAGCAATGGACTTCTGAAGAATCTCATCTAGTTTTTTTCAAGGAATAGTTCAGAAAATGCTCCTCAAGATATCTCCATATAGTATAAGCACATTCAAATGTAGGCAAGCATATAAGAAAATTTCTAGGCAATCCTCTTATGATAAGATTAATGGTTCTAAGATTGCGGGTCATCTCAAGATACTCATCGGGGGTAGGATGCAAGGGATCAATAGGAGGTGCACAAGGGCTAGTAATATACTTGTTCAAATCATATTCATTGAAAATCTCAAGCATCTCATTTTTCCAAGTACTATAGATCTCTCCATCAAGCATAGGCACTCTACGTCTAATACTCCAAATCGTAGACTCGTCCATCTTCCTCCAATGGTGATTAAACCAAAGCAATGGAGACCAATGCTCTGATACCAATTGAAAGGGTCAAGAAGAGGTGTCTAGAGGGGGTGTTATTAGACACTCAACTAGTAAATGTGTCAATTCTTAAGTTTCTTCAAGTTGAGGTGGATTTTAGCACAAGTTCAAACATTCACAATAGATTTCAAGCAAGCGTGGCAAGAGTATGAGCAGCGGAAAGAGTAAAGCATGATAATTGCAAGAAAGTAAAGGGATGGGATTGAAGTCTGCAAATGCAATGAAGACACAGAGATTTTTGGCGTGGTTCCGATAGGTGGTGCTATCGTACATCCACGTTGATGGAGACTTCAACCCACGAAGGGTAACGGTTGCGCGAGTCCACAGAGGTCTCCACCCACAAAGGGTCCATGAAGAAGGAACCTTGTCTATCCCACCATGGCCATCGCCCATGAAGGACTTGCCTCACTCGGGTAGATCTTCACGAAGTAGGCGATCTCCTTGCCCTTACAAACTTCTTGGTTCAACTCCACAATCTTGTCGGAGGCTCCCAGGCAACACCTAACAAATCTAGGATACACCACTCTCCGAAAGTTAATAGATGGTGCGTTGATGATGAACTCCTTGCTCTTGTGCTTCAAATGATAGTATCCCCAACACTCAACTCTCTCTCTCAGATTTGGCTATGGTGGAAAGATGATTTGAGTGGAAAGCAACTTGGGGAAGGCTAGCGATCAAGATTCTTGTGGTTGGATTGGAATGTCTTGGTCTCAACACATGAGTAGGCGGTTCTCTCTTAGAGAATGAGTAGTGGAAGTGAAGGCACGTTCTGATGGCTCTCTCACAAATGGAGATGGGGGTGGAGGGGTAGCCTCCACACAAAATCCAACCGTTACACACATTTGGCCCAACTCGGTCAGACCGAATATAAGAACTCGGTGAGACTGATTTAGTTCAAAATTTGAACACTAAGAATCTCGGTGGGACTGACGAGATCAACTCGGTGGGACCGATGTGCTAGGGCTTAGGGCAAACATCAAATCAATGAAGCCGATTGCCTAAACTCGGTGAGACCGATTTCAGCAAAGAGCACACAGAGAGTTGGTCAAGCAAACTCGGTGGGACCGATCGCTTATTTCGGTGAGACCAAAATGTTACGAAGGGAAACAGAGAGTTTTCAGGGCCATCTCGGTGAGACCGAGATCTATATCGGTGTGACTGAATTATCTAGGGTTTCTGGCAGTGGCTACGTCAACTGAACTCAGTGGCGCCGGATGGATCATTTCGATAGGGCCGAGTTTGACTTTGAGGTTTTGGACATATGTGGAAATGAGAAAGTGGTTGAGGGTTTTGGAGCAATATCACTAAGCACTTTGAGCAAGTAGACCACTAAGCAACACCTCATCCCCTTTAAATAGTATTGGCTTTCCTATGGACTCAATGTGATCTTGGATCACTAAAATAGAAATGAAGAGTCTTTGCCAATCTTTGTCCTTAGTATTTTGAAGGGTCCACATCCTCTTGTCCTTGTCATGCCATTGTTGAACTTCTGAAATACACTAGATAAAAGTATTAGTCCAACAAGAGATATGTTGACATTAATTACCAAAATCACCCAGGAAGCACTTGTGCTTTCAGAGGCGGGAAGGAAGGAACGGCGGCAATGACGACGGGAAGAGAAAGAAAAAACTAAGGTGTAACATCTTGCTAGAAATCCCATGATGTTGAGGGGTACTACATGATTGCATGGTATTTGATTGTGCGGATGGAAAAAACATAAGATTTTTCACAATGTAGATTTTAAAGGTTTTTCACAAGATATTAGAGTGGACGAACATTTTTCTACGAAATCTAGTGCAAATGAAACTCAAGGACTGACGCCTATGACTTACAATCCTAAGAATCAAACAATCTAGATAGAGAAAAAATGTATTCGAATTCTCCAAAATTTCTTTGAAATCGTTTGAATCAGAGTCCCTCAAATTCTGGGGTAAAAATGGGGTAATGGATAGGTCAGCTGCTCAAAAGATGATACCAGCTGCCTTACAAACAAAATGACCCAAAAACCAGAGATGTTCACACCAGTACAAATTTCACATTAACTCTCACAAACTTCTAAAGCCTCATTCTGCCAATCTCTCCCGTGTTATCTAGAAGTACAAGACATACACCGCTTCGATATATCTCCTACACTTTTAGAATATCTCCAATGCCCAATATTATTTCCAAACAGGGAGGCAGGCAAAAGATTCAGAAAGTTTAGGCTAAGAGCATCTCTAACGGACTCCTTGCACACGCAAACTGTAAAAGTCCGGCGACTATACGGGTTTGGTCTGTTTTTTGAGCCAGACCAAAGCCCGTATAGTCGCTCGGCCCGTAAATGTTTTTACGGCGGCCCGCAACCCCCCCCCCTGCCACGTAGTATATCTACAGGTTTGCAGCTGGAATACGGGTCGAAACCCTATTCGTGCGGCGCCGCAATCCCCCATCTCCCCTCTCGATTTCTTGTCGTCGGTGACTCGAGTCCGCCGCCGCAGTGCACGAAGTGGTGCGGGATGTGGAGTTCGGACCGCCGCTTCGGTGGTAGCAATGACCCCGAGCGGCAGCGGTGCGTCAAAGTCGACGGCGCGAGGAAATGAGCTGCTCAGAAGTACACAAACTGCGGCCTAGAGCTGCCGCCGTCGCTCCTCCACCACGAGAAGGAGGAGTACGACCGCAGGTAGGCGCGTCTGTCCTCTGACTTGGGAAGCTCCTCCAGGGGGTCTACCTCCGTACGTCGCTCCTCATGCCAGTGAAAAGGGAGCCGGAGGAGCTCCTACCGCTCCGCATGGTTAATAGGGAGCTCGAGGTGGAGGCGGTGCGGTCGGGCGGTGGCATCATCGGGCCGGAGGATTTCCTCCCCCCGGCGAAGGCGGACATCTTCGAGTGGACCATCATCGCGCACAGTGCACGGGAGGAGGAGGAGGCGGAGCAGCATCATCGACAAATAGCTGACCTCGACGCAATCCTCCTCGAGTAGGGGCTCGCGAAGGCGCAGGACTTCGACAACAACTTGGACGCATAGTGATACGTCTCCAATGTATCTATAATTTTTTATTGTTCCATGCTATTATATTACCCCTTTTGGATGTTTGTGGGCTTTATTTTACACATTTATATCATTTTTGGGACTAACCTACTAACCGGAGGCCCAACCCATATTGCTATTTTTTTTGCCTATTTCAGTATTTCGAAGAAAAGGAATATCAAACAGAGTCCAAACGGAATGAAACCTTCGGGAGCATGATTTTTGGAACGAACGTGATCCATAGGACTTGGAGTGCAAGTCAAGAAGCAGTCGAGGCTTCCACGAGATAGGAGGGCCCCCCCCTATAGGGCGCGCCCCCTGTCTCGTGGGCCCCTCGGGCATCCACCGACGTACTTCTTCCTCCTATATAAGCCTACGTACCCCGAAAACATCCAGGGAGCAGCGAAACACAATTTCCACCACCGTAACCTTCTGTATCCGCGAGATATCATCTTGGAGCCTTCGCCGGCACTCTGCCGGAGGGGGAATCGACCATGGAGGGCTTCTACATCAACATCCTTGCCCCTTCGATGAGTTGTGAGTAGTTTACCACAGACCTATGGGTCCATAGTTATTAGCTAGATGGCTTCTTCTCTCTTTTTGGATCTCAATACAATGTTCTCCCCCTCTCTTGTGGAGATCTATTTGATGTAAACTCTTTTTGCGGTGTCTTTGTCGAGATCCGATGAATTGTGGGTGTATGATCAAGTTTATCTATGAATAATATTTGAATCTTCTCTGAATTCTTTTATGTATAATTGAGTTATCTTTGCAAGTCTCTTCGAATTATCAGTTTGGTTTGGCCTACTAGATTGATCTTTCTTGCCATGGGAGAAGTGCTTAGCTTTGGGTTCAATCTTGCGGTGTCCTTACCCAGTGATAGAAAGGGTTGCAAGGCACGTATTGTATTGTTGCCATCGAGGATAACAAGATGGGGTTTATATCATATTGCTTGAGTTTATCCCTCTACATCATGTCATCTTGCTTAATGCGTTACTCTGTTCTTATGAACTTAATACTCTAGATGCAGGCAGGAGTCGGTCGATGTGTGGAGTAATAGTAGTAGATGCAGGCAGGAGTCGATCTACTTGTCACGGACGTGATGCCTATATACATGATCATGCCTACATAATCTCATAATTATTCACTTTTCTATCAATTGCTCGACAGTAATTTGTTCACCCACCGTAATACTTATGCTATCTTGAGAGAAGCCACTAGTGAAACCTATGGCCCCCGGGTCTATCTCTTATCATATTTGCTTCCAATCTACTTTTATTTGCATCTTATTTTTTGCATCTATATTATAAAATACCAAAAATATATTTATCTTATCATACTATCTTTATTAGATCTCACTTTCGCAAGTGGCCTGAAGGGATTGACAACCCCTTTATTGCATTGGTTGCGAGTTCTTTGTTTGTTTGTGTAGGTGCGTGGGACTTTTGAGGAGCCTCCTACTGGATTGATACCTTGGTTCTCAAAAACTGGGGGAAATACTTACGCTACTATTGTTGCATCACCCTTTCCACTTCAAGGAAAACCAACGCAAGCTCAAGACGTAGCAAGAAGGATTTCTGGCGCCGTTGCCGGGGAGGTCTTCGCTCAAGTCAAGACATACCAAGTACCCATCACAAACTCATCTCCCTCGCACTTACATTATATGCCATTTGCCTCTCGTTTTCCTCTCCCCCACTTCACCCTTACCGTTTTATCCGCCCTCTCTTTCCCAATCTCCTCCTCTCTTTTCGCTTGCCTTTTTCTGTTTGCTGGTGTGTCGGATTACTTGTTTCCATGGCGCAAGATAATACCAAATTGTGTGATTTCTCGAATACCAATAATAATGATTTCCTTAGTACTCCGATGGCTCCTCTTAATGATGTTGAGTCTTGTGAAATCAATACTGCTTTGCTGAATCTTGTTATGAAAGATCAATTCGCCGGCCTTCCTAGTGAAGATGCCGCTACTCATCTAAACAACTTTGTTGATTTGTGTGATATGCAAAATAAGAAAGATACGGATAACGATATTGTTAAATTGAAGTTATTTCCATTTTCACTTAGAGATCGTGCTAAAGTTTGGTTTTCGTCTTTGCCTAAAAAAGTATTGATTATTGGAACAAGTGCAAAGATGCCTTTATCTCTAAGTATTTTCCTCCCGCTAAGATTATCACTTTTAGGAACGATATTATGAATTTTAAACAACTTGATCATGAGCATGTTGCCCAATCTTGGGAAAGAATGAAATTGATGCTTCGCAATTGCCCTACTCATGGTTTGAATTTATGGATGATCACACAAAAATTTTATGCCGGTTTGAACTTTGCTTCTAGAAATCTCTTAGATTCGGCCGCGGGAGGCATGTTTATGGAAATCATGTTAGGAGATGCTACAAAACTTCTTGATAATATTATGGCTAATTATTCTCAATGGCACACCGAAAGATCTTCTAGTAAAAAAGTGCATGCTATAGAAGAAATCAATGTTTTGAGTGGAAAGATGGATGAACTTATGAAATTATTTACTACTAAAAATACTCCTCTTGATCCCAATGATATGCCGTTGTCTTCTTTGATTGAGAATAATAATGAATCTATGGATGTGAATTTTGTTGGTAGGAATAGTTTTGGAAACAATGCTTATAGAGGAAACTTTAATGCTAGAGCATTCCCTAGTAATTCCTCTAATAATTATGGAAATTCCTACAATAATTCTTATGGTAATTTTAATAAGATGCCATCTGATTTTGAGAATAGTGTGAAATAATTTATGATTTCTCAAAAGAATTTTAATGCTTTGCTTGAAGAAAAATTGCTCAAAGTTGATGATTTGGCTAGGAACATTGATAGACTTTCGCTTGATGTTGATTCTCTTGAACTTAGATCTTCTCCTCCTAAGCATGATATCATTGAGTCTCTCAAAGTAATGAGAATTTCCATTGACGAGTGCAAGGAAAGAACCGCTAGATTGCATGCTAAAAAGATAGCTTTGTAAAGGCGTGTTCTTCTAGTTTCCATGAAAATAATGATGAGGATCTTAAAGTTATTGATGCGTCTCCTATAAGATCTATGTTTCGCAATATGAATCTTGATAATTATGGGACTGATGATGAGTCAACTTTACCTAGAAGGCGTCCCAAGAATTCGGAGTTTTTAGATCTTGATGCTAAATTTGGTAAAAGTGGGATTGGAGAGGTCACAACTTTAAATAGCATTGAACCCACTAGCTCGGATTTCAAGGAATTTGATTATGATAATTGTTCTTTAGAAGGTTGTATTTCCTTGTTGCAATCCGTTGTTAATTCTCCTCGTGCTTATAGTCAAAATAAAGCTTTTACCAAACATATTGTTGATGCCTTGATGCAATCTTATGATGAAAAACTTAATTTGGAAGTTTCTATACCTAGAAAACTTAATGATGAGTGGGAACCTACTATAAAGATTAGAATTAAAGCTCATGAGTGTTTTGCTTTGTGTGATTTGGGTGCTAGTATTTCCACGATTCCAAAAACTTTATGTGATATTCTAGGTTTCCATGATCTTGATGATTGCTCTTTAAATTTGCACCTTGCGGATTCTACTATTAAAAAGCCAATGGGAAGGATCAATGATGTTCTCATTGTTGCAAATAGAAATATGGTGCCCGTAGATTTTATCGTTCTTGATATAGATTGCAATCTTTCTTGCCCTATTATTCTTGGTAGACCTTTCCTTAGAACGATTGGCGAGATTATTGATATGAAGGAAGGGAATATTAGATTCCAATTTCCATTAAAGAAAGGCATGGAGCACTTTCCAAGAAAGAAAGTAAAATTACCTTATGAATCTATCATGCGGGCTACTTATGAATTTAGTGCCAAAGATGGCACTCGTTAGATCTATCTTCGCTTTTATACCTAGCTAGGGGCGTTAAACGATAGCGCTAGCTGGAAGGCAACCCAATTTTCTTTGTGTTTTTTGTTTTTGCTTATGTTTAGTAATAAATATTGCTTCTACCTTCTGTTTAGATGTATTTTTATCTTTTAATTAGTGTTTGTGCCAAGTAGAACCTATAGGATAACCTATGATGATAGTTGATTTGATTCTGCTGAAAAACAGAAACTTTGCACGCACTAATTTAGTTTTGTTAAATCACATAAACATGATTTGGCGTTGATTCTTTTTGCTGCTGATCAATAAACAAATTTTCCAGGACTTCCTAGTTTTGTAGAATTTGTAAAGGTCCAGAAGTTTGTGTTAGTTACAGATTTCTACAGACTGTTCTTTTTTTGACAGATTCTGTTTTTCGTGTGTTGTTTGCTTATTTCAATGCATCTATGGCTAGTAAATTAGTTTATAAACCATAGAGAAGTTGGATTACAGTAGGTTTAACACCAAAATAAATAAAGAATGAGTTCATTACAGTACTTATGTGGTGGTTTTGTTTTCTTTCACTAACGGAGCTTATAAGATTTCCTGTTGAGTTTTGTGTTGTGAAGTTTTCAAGTTTTGGGTAGAGCTTTTATGGACTATGGAATAAGGAGTGGCAAGAGCCTAAGCTTGGGGATGCCCAAGGCACCCCAAGATATTCAAGGATAGCCAAAAGCCTAAGCTTGGGGATGCCTCGGGAAGGCATCCCCTCTTTCGTCTTCGTTCATTGGTAACTTTACTTGGAGCTATATTTTTATTCGCCACATGATATGTGTTTTGCTTGGAGCGTCGTGTATTATAATAGTCTTTGCTTTTTAGTTTACCACAATCATCCTTGCTGTACACACCTTTCGGGAGAATCCTACTTGATTAGAATTTGCTAGAATACTCTATGTGCTTCACTTATATCTTTTGAGCTTGATATTTTTTGCTCTAGTGCTTGACTTATATCTTTTAGAGCACGGTGGTGACTTATTTTTGTAGAAATTGCTAGTCTCTCATGCTTCACTTATATTATTTTGAGAGTCTTTTAGAACAGCATGGTATTTGCTATGGTTATAAAATTGGTCCTAGAATGGTAGGCATCCAAGTTGGGTATAATAAAAACTATCATAGGAAGTGAATTGGATGCTATGATCAATTTGATACTTGATAATTGTTTTGAGATATGGAGGTAGTGATATTAAAGTCATGCTAGTTCGGTGATTATGAATTTAAAGAATGCTTGTGTTGAAGTTAGCAAGTCCTGTAGCATGCACGTGTGGTTAAAGTTGTGTAACAAATTTGAAACATGAAGTGTACCTAGCTTGTGCATCCTTATGAGTGACGGTCGGGGACGAGCGATGGTCTTTTCCTACCAATCTATCCCCCTAGAAGCATGCGTGTAGTACTTGATTTTTGATGACTTCTAAATTTTTGCAATAAGTATATGAGTTCTTTTGACTAATGTTGAGTCCATGGATTATACGCACTTTTACCTTTCCGCCATTGCTAGCCTCTTCGGTACCGTGCATTGCCCTTTCTCACCTTGAGAGTTGGTGCAAACTTTGCCGGTGCATCCAAACCCCATGATACGATACGCTCTATCACACATAAACCTCCTTATATCTTCCTCAAAACAGCCATCGTACCTACCTATTATGGCATTTCCATAGCCATTCTGTGATATATTGCCATGCAACTTTCCACCGTTCCGTTCATCATCATCATGACATACTTTACTTTTGTCATATTGCCATTGCATGATCATGTAGTTGACATCGTATTTGTGGCAAATCCACCATGCATTATTTTTCATACATGTCACTCTTGATTCATTGCACCATCCCGGTACACCGCCGGAGGCATTCATATAGAGTCATATCTTGTTCTAGTTTCGAGTTGTAATTCATATGTTGTAATCAATAGAAGTGTGATGATCATCATTATTAGAGCATTGCCCAAAGAAAAAAAAAAGAAAAAAGAAGAAAGGCCAAAAGAAAAAAAAAGGCCCAAAAAAGAAAAAATAAATAAATAAAAAGGGCAATGTTACTATCTCTTTTTCCATACTTGTGCTTCAAAGTAGCACCTTGTTCTTCATATAGTGAGTCTCATATTTTTGTGCTTCAAAGTAGCACCATGTTTTTCATATAGTGAGTCTCATAAGTTGTCTTTTTCATACTAGTGGGAATTTTTCATTATAGAACTTGGCTTGTATATTCCTATGATGGGCTTCCTCAAATGCCCTAGGTCTTCGTGAGCAAGCAAGTTGGATGCACACCCACTAGTTTTCTTTTGTTGAGCATTCATTTATAGCTCTAGTGCATCTGTTGCATGGCAATCCCTACTCCTCATGTTGACATCAATTGATGGGCATCTCCATAGCCCGTTGATTATCCTCATCAATGTGAGACTTTCTCCTTTTTTGTCTTCTCCACACAATCCCCATCATCATATTCTATTCCACCCATAGTGCTATATCCATGGCTCACGCTCATGTATTGCGTGAAAGTTGAAAAAGTTTGAGATTATTCAAGTATGAAACAATTGCTTGGCTTGTCATCGGGGGTATAGAAGTTGGGAACATCTTTGTGTGACGAAAATGAAGCATAGCCTAACTATATGATTTTGTAGGGATGAACGTTCTTTTGCCATGTTATTTTGAGAAGACATGATTACTTTGATTAGTATGCTTGAAGTGTTCCTATTTCTTTTATCAATATGAACTTTTATTTTGAATCATTTGGATCTGAACATTCATGCCACAATAAAGAAAATTGCATTGAGAATTATGCTAGGTAGCATTCCACATCAAAAATTCTCTTTTTATCATTTACCTACTCGAGGACGAGCAGGAATTAAGCTTGGGGATGCTTGATACGTCTCCAACGTATCTATAATTTTTTATTGTTCCATGCTATTATATTACCCCTTTTCGATGTTTATGGGCTTTATTTTACACATTTATATCATTTTTTGGACTAACCTCCTAACCGGAGGCCCAGCCCATATTGCTGTTTTTTTGCCTATTTCAGTATTTCGAAGAAAAGGAATATCAAACGGAGTCCAAACGGAATGAAACCTTCGGGAGCATGATTTTTGGAACGAACGTGATCCAGAGGACTTGGAGTGCAAGACAAGAAGCAGTCGAGGCTTCCACGAGATAGGAGGGTGCCCCCCCCCTATAGGGCGTGCCCCCCTGTCTCGTGGGCCCCTCGGGCGTCCACCGACGTACTTCTTCCTCCTATATAAGCCTACGTACCCCGAAAACATCCAGGGAGCAGACGAAACACAATTTCCACCACCGTAACCTTCTTTATCCGCGAGATCTCATCTTGGAGCCTTCGCCGGCACTCTGGCAGAGGGGGAATCGACCATGGAGGGCTTCTACATCAACATCCTTGCCCCTCCGATGAGTTGTGAGTAGTTTACCACAGACCTACGGGTCCATAGTTATTAGCTAGATGGCTTCTTCTCTCTTTTTGGATCTCAATACAATGTTCTCTCCCTCTCTTGTGGAGATCTATTTGATGTAAACTCTTTTTGCGGTGTGTTTGTCGAGATCTGATGAATTGTGGGTTTATGATCAAGTTTATCTATGAATAATATTTGAATCTTCTCTGAATTCTTTTATGTATGATTGAGTTATCTTTGCAAGTCTCTTCGAATTATCAGTTTGGTTTGGCCTACTAGATTGATCTTTCTTGCCATGGGAGAAGTGCTTAGCTTTGGGTTCAATCTTGCGGTGTCCTTACCCAGTGACAGAAAGGGTTGCAAGGCACGTATTGTATTGTTGCCATCAAGGATAACAAGATGGGGTTTATATCATATTGCTTGAGTTTATCCCTCTACATCATGTCATCTTGCTTAATGCGTTACTCTGTTCTTATGAACTTAATACTCTAGATGCAGGCAGGAGTCGGTCGATGTGTGGAGTAATAGTAGTAGATGCAGGCAGGAGTCAGTCTACTTATCACGGACGTGATGCCTATATACATGATCATGCCTACATAATCGCATAATTATTCGCTTTTCTATCAATTGCTCGACAGTAATTTGTTCACCCACCGTAATACTTATGCTATCTTGAGAGAAGCCACTAGTGAAACCTATGGCCTCCGGGTCTATCTCTTATCATATTTGCTTCCAATCTACTTTTATTTGCATCTTTACTTTTTTGCATCTATATTATAAAATACCAAAAATATATTTATCTTATCATACTATCTTTATTAGATCTCACTTTCGCAAGTGGTCGTGAAGGGATTGACAACCCCTTTATTGCGTTGGTTGCGAGTTCTTTGTTTGTTTGTGTAGGTGCGTGGGACTTTTGAGAAGCCTCCTACTGGATTGATACCTTGGTTCTCAAAAACTGAGGGAAATACTTACGCTACTATTGTTGCATCACCCTTTCTTCTTCAAGGAAAACCAACGCAAGCTCAAGATGTAGCACATAGCGCCGTGAAGCCAAGGCGCAGGACGACATGTACGTCGACCTTGTCTCCTCCGACGACTGGGCTCCTCCGTCGCCGCACCCGGATGGCTCCGGTGAGCCAAATTTTGACAGTAGGGTTTACGATGGCCGCCGCTCCTCCGATCTGTTTTGTACAAATAGGCTATGTATGAAATATGTAAGATGATCAAGAACTATGAACGCTACTAGTTCTGCTGAAGTCGTTTGATTTCTCCCATGAAGTTCTAATTTCAAAAAAAAATAGTTTAATTTTTAGTTCCTGTTTTGCCGCGGTTGTTTTTGGCCCCTATCCAAGGCATTCCGTGTGTTCCGCAACTCCGCCGGCGAGTCCAGTCCAAGGTTGCGGAGCGAGGGCGAGCGTCGTAGACGAAGTAGTCAAACACACAAAGTAGATGGACACAGAGAGGGGGGGCTAACCCGTGCATCGCATGTAGCCGCTGCCACCATCGTGGTGGACCCAGTTTCTGAACACTCCCCCTTGGGTAATTATCCGTATATCCATGCCTCAAAACTCCGAAAAACCCGGTGGGAACAAATATGGAGAAAGAGCACACAATATACGTTGTTGTATTGCACGAATTGCCTCCTCAAAAACCTCGTGTGAGAAACATCAGGAAAACTCACTCAAGGGAAAAAGAGTACAATCCACTCAACCATCAATTTGAGTACTCGATCATCAGGATTGAGATTTTAACGACGAGTTTGTGAAGTTTCTCCCTGTCGGTGTCAAAACCAGCGGATCTCGGGTAGGGGGTCCCGAACTGTGCGTCTAGGCGGATGGTAACAGGAGACAAGGGACACGATGTTTTTACCCAGGTTCGGGCCCTCTCGATGGAGGTAAAACCCTACTCCTGCTTGATTGATATTGATGATATGGGTAGTACAAGAGTAGATCTACCACGAGATCAAGGAGGCTAAACCCTAGAAGCTAGCCTATGGTATGATTGTTGTTCGTCCTATGGACTAAACCCTCCGGTTTATATAGACACCGGAGAGGGCTAGGGTTACACAGAGTCGGCTACAATGGTAGGAGATCTACATATCCGTATTGCCAAGCTTGCCTTCCACGCCAAGGAAAGTCCCATCCGGACACGGGACGAAGTCTTCAATCTTGTATCTTCATAGTCTTGGAGTCCGGCCGGTGATGATAGTTCGGCTATCCGGACACCCCCTAGTCCAGGACTCCCTCAGTAGCCCCCGAACCAGGCTTCAATGACGATGAGTCCGGCGCGTACGTTGTCTTCGGCGTTGCAAGGCGGGTTCTCCTCCAAATTCCGTGTGTTTGCCGAATAGTGTCCGGCTTCCTTATAAATGTTGCGCTCCTTGGTTTCCACGCCCAATAATGGCCCTCTTCCACGTGTCGTACGAACGCGAAAGGCCAGGGTATTTTTACATTTTACCCCCTAGCTACGCGAATAAGCTGCCTATAAGAGAGGCAAGAATCCAGATCCAAATCACACCATCCTCCTTCCGCGAGTACTCATCAGAGCGCTTCTGACCAAAATCCACTCCATCATGGACCGTCGGCGCGGCTCCTCCTCTCGTGCTCCCAGCCCTCAGCCAGGAGATTGGACGAGATGTTCGGTCCCGCACAGCGAGCTGGTGACGCTCCAAGCGGAGGGATACCTTCCTCCAGCCTTTATGGTCCCGGTTCGAGCCGGGCTGGCCACCTACAAAGGTGGAAAGCAGGCGGAGAACACCCCTAGTCCCTCCAAAGGAGAGCGGGTGTGTTTCGTCCCTTATCTAATAAGGGGGCTCGGATTTCCCATACATCCGTTTCTCCGGGGGCTTCTGGAGTTCTACGGACTCCAGCTTCATCACCTTACGCCCGCCTCCATTCTGCACATTGCAGGCTTCGTAGCTCTTTGTGAGCTGTTCCTGGGCATCGAGCCCCATTTTGCGCTGTGGAAGAGACTGTTTTGCCTCGTTCCCCGTTCTCATGAGGGGTCGATATATCAAGTGGGCGGAGCCGAAATATGGCGCATCGCCGGGACCGGATATCTATCCGGAACCCCAAAGAAGGCGTCCGAAGACTGGCCCTCGGAATGGTTTTATGTGGAAGATGCTCCACTGCCGGACCTAGTTCGGATCGGCCTCCCGGAGTTCAGCAATGCTCCTCTGAAGAAACGCCTGAGTTGGCGCCCGCGGAGCCCTCAACAGGAGGATGACAGGAGCGTCCATTATCTGATGGGCTGGATAAGGTTGCAGGCTTATTCCGGATTGACCATGATTGGAGTCATGGCCACGTGCATTATGCGAGGGGTGCAGCTGATCCAATATAGGGGCCACCCCATGTGGGATTTCAACGGGGAGAATGACGCCACCCGTCATGGCCGCAAAGGGCCGGGATCGGCCGCAGATCTGGTGAAGATCCTGTCCGGCTTGTACAAGGGGGAGGAGGACTTCCTCCAAACGAGCCCATTGAACAGATTCTCCATGAATAACCCTAGGAGCTGGGTAAGCGGACGTTTTATTCATCCGATCCGTGCTTTCAAAGGTAAGTGTCTTACTTTATGATTTTGACGCAGGAACTACGCCGGGATGTGAAGGGCATACATAGTCCGGCTCCACAACCCGAGGATCTGGGAAGATCCCTTGATCCGGCCTCCAAAGAGGATCCGGACATAAAGGTGGAGCTGATTGACGGGGTGTTCCACCAACTTAGCATGGACAATGCTCTAATCGCCATTACGGCTGACTACCCCGGTTTATCTCCGGCTTCCCAGGTAACTATGACCGGAGCCCTGACACCATTACTTCATCCTTGCTTATTTCTAACCGCCGTATACCGACGGTGTCTCGCAGGAGGTGCCTTCGAGGCGGGAAGATGATCCCGCGGCGGCTGACCAACAAGGGTCAGTTCGGCCCAGCAGGCGGAAGAGGGGTGCGGTGCGAATTGAAACGTCGCTGCAACGGTATGGCACGCCACCGTTTTTAAGGAAAAGACCCCTGTAAAGTATATTGATGCTCATGACTTTTTCAGGAGAAAGAGCGCTCGCCGGACTGTGCCCGGAGAGGTTGCCAACCAAGCCTCCGCCAACCAGGCTCCAACACCTGGTCCAGAGGGGGAGGCGAGCACAAGGCGCGAGCCGGATGCTCCTCCAACGGAGGATGCCGACAAGCTGTCCGCCACCAGGTCTGAGGTGGAGAGCGCCATGAATCACAGGCGCCGCCGAACAGTTCTTCCTGACGCGTGTTTCTCCCCGGAGGCATTGAATGTCTTTAACGCGGGAGATGCGCACCTCCGTGCCGCTCAAGATGGTTTAACCAAAGCCACGGAGCAGTATGTGAAAGACATACGGGTAAGGGATTTTAATAGTTGTATATGCCAGTAGCCCCCGAGACTTAAAGTAGTTAAAATAACTGATTTAAGGATCATTTTATATGCAGGATCTTACAGAGAAGAATACCCAATTGTCTCAGGAGCTTCAAGAGTGCAAGGCCCAACTTGAGGCCGCACTAGCCGCCGCAGGAGGAGACATAGAGACCCCCTCCGGTAACACATATTCCAAAAAGATAAACGGTGTGCGGTGTGCGTATAAATCTGACGATAATATTGCAGATGTTGCCGGACTTGATCCAGACAAGCAACAGCTACTGCGCCAGCTGAAGGCCGGCGAGAGGGTGCTTATGAAGGTGCAGCAGGAGAGGAATAAGCTCCAAGATGCCCACACCCAGCTGGGAGAAGAGCTGAAGGGTGTTCGGGCCCAGCTGTCTGGCTCCGTGAAGGAGAATCAGCGGCTTCGTCGCGGCATTTATAGTAAGTGCTTGAGCAAACTCTTTTGAAAAGAAGAGTTCGGCGAGGAAGTCGATTGACAGAAATGTGTCTGTAGGTGTGCTCACAGGTCGCCCTGCGGAAGAAATGCCCGGTTCAACGGATGACCAACTTCCCAAGCTGCTACAACTGCACGAACGTGTTCGGCAGGCGATGAGTGGCGTCGCCCAGGCCTTATGGCCGTCCATCTCCCTACCCAAGGGTCTTGGAGGGCTTGCGGAGAAGCTTCAGGGAGCACGGCAGCGCTTCTGTCTATGGAAGATATCGGCCTGTCGTCAAGGCGCCAGGGAGGCCTGGGCCATGGTGAAGACGCGATACAAGAAGGCGGATCCGAACCACATGGCCGAGGTCAGACCTGTGGGGGCCGATGGGAAGGAGATCCCTGTGAGCTTAGTGTACGGCCAAGTATTCCCAACGGGACTGTAAATTAGACAGCCTGTTAGAAGGGATTGAAGAGGAGTACAATCAGTCAATGTGACAATGTATTTTTTAAAAATGACATGTATAATGCCTTCTAGCCGGATTGTAGATCGTTTGTCTTTGCGGACCTTTTCGCTTCAACTTCGGGACCCAACAGTCCGGAGTGTGTCCGAATACCCTCGCGGTTATGCAAAAACCGGGGCATGCATGGAGACCATGCGTAGGGGTCATTAGTGCTTTATCAGACAAGTGCCCAACTAGTTATGTTATATTACATGGTTAGTAAGAAACATCTTCCGGGGAGAATAGTTCCGTTAGGGGTTCCTTTCCCTGGGAGGCATTCCCTAAAGTGCATGTCCGGACTGCGAAAAGAGCAGGAAAACATCTGGGGACAGATAAATAAATAAATGAGAAATCATCTTTCAAGTCAACGACCGAATATTCCCTTAAGAACGCTAGCTTTCGGCTTCACCCAGTCTGAGGTACACATCCGGCTGACCCGGCAGTAACAATCGCAGAGGTGCTCCCTTTACCTCCTAGCCGAACAATCGGGAACGTAGGGGTAAGCACAGGAGCCAGGCAACCCAGCTTGGCCAAAACTTAAGTCATATCGATGCATATAATGGTGAATAAAAGGTACATGCAGAAGTTTGACGCATGTGTTGGGCATAAAGCCCGTATAAATAAGCTTCTGTTAAAGAAGCCCCCAGGTATAATGAGTGCGAGTAGCACGTCAAGTGTGTGCGAACAATGCGCAAATCAGCCCTCAAGGGCTTTATGAAAAAGGTGGGAGAAAAGAGAGAAACAAAAGACAACTAAAGTATAAAATGTGGACGGAGGAAGGAGACGAACTCTGAGTCCGGCGCTAGGCGTAGAATCTTCGGAGGCGGGCTGCGTTCCATGGGTTCGGCTCGAGTCGGTTATCCGATGCGTTTCGCAGATGGTATGCTCCGCCGGTCAGGACTTGGTCGATGATGAAGGGACCTTCCCATTTGGGCTTGAGTTTGTCCTTTTTCTTGTCCGGCAGGCGTAGAACTAGTTCGCCAACATTGTAAATTTTAGCCCGTACTTCTCTGCTTTGATATCTTCAGGCCTGCTGCTGATAGAATGCGGAACGAGCCTTTGCCACGTCGCGCTTGTCCTCCAATGCGTCCAAGCTGTCCTGCCGATCCAACTCGGCTTCTATTTCTTTGTACATGCGCACTCGAGGTGAGTCATGAATTATATCGCAGGGCAAAACTGCCTCTGCGCCGTATACCATAAAGAATGGTGTGAATCCGGTAGTACGGTTTGGCATGGTCCGCAGCCCCCAGAGTACGGAATCGAGCTCCTCTACCCAGTGCGTGTTAGATTCCATAAGGGACCGCACTAATCTGGGTTTGATGCCACTCATGATTAGACCATTTGCTCGTTCAACTTGACCGTTGGTTTGAGGGTGATAGACTGAAGCGTAGTCGAGCTTAATGCCCATATTTTTGCACCAGAGTTTAACCTCGCCGGCCGTGAAGTTTGTGCCATTATCGGTGATGATGCTGTGGGGGACGCCATAACGGTGCACTACCCCGGATATGAAGTCTATCACTGGTCCGGATTCGGCCGTTTTAACTGGCTTGGCCTCTATCCATTTGGTGAATTTGTCCACCATGACCAATAGGTACTTTTGCTTGTGGGTTCCCCCTTTAAGGGGTCCAACCATGTCAAGCCCCCAGACCGCGAACGGCCAGGTGATGGGTATAGTTTTGAGGACGGTGGGCGGCATGTGGCTTTGATTAGCAAAAAGCTGGCACCCGACGCATCGCTGGACTAAGTCCTGAGCATCTACCCGGGCCGTCAGCCAATAAAATCATGTACGGAAGACCTTGCCTACAAGGGCCCGGGCTGCGGCGTGGTGCCCGCCGAGTCCGGCATGAATTTCAGCCAGTAGATTTCGCCCTTCCTCTTCGGATATGCACCTTTGAAGGACTCCGGTTGTGCTTTTCTTATAAAGTTCTCCCTCATGGACCTTGTAGGCTTTAGATCGCTGAACTATGCAGCGGGCCTCATTTTGGTCTTCGGGAAGTTCCTGCCTAATTAAGTAGGCTAGGAATGGTTCTGTCCACGGGGCAATTACTGCCATTATTTCATGGGCCGACGGTGTTATTTCATTGACTGAGCCGCCGATTGTGTCAGATTGTTCTGTGTTGGGTGGTGCGGTTGCTTCCGGGTTGTTATTTCTAGACTCCTCTTCCCATAATACGGATGGCTTAAAGAGCCGCTCCAGGAAGATGTTTGGAGGGACGGCGTCGCGTTTTGCGCCGATGCGTGCCAACACGTCGGCTGCCTGGTTATTATCCCGGGCTACATGGTGGAATTCGAGTCCTTCAAACCGAGCTGACATTTTTAAGACAGCGCTACGATAGGTTGCCATTTTCGGATCCTTGGCGTCAAAGTCTCCATTTACTTGGGATATTGCAAGGTTTGAATCCCCGCGCACCTCTAGGCGTTGAATACCCATGGAGATTGCCATCCGGAGACCATGTAGGAGGGCCTCATATTCGGCTGCATTGTTGGAGTCCGTGTACATTATCTGAAGTACGTATTGGACTGTGTCTCCGGTTGGGGACATCAATACGACGCCAGCCCCCAAGCCGGCCAACATTTTGGAGCTGTCGAAATGCATGATCCAATTGGAGTATGCGCCGTACTCTTTAGGGAGTTCAGCTTCAGTCCATTCAGCGATGAAGTCAGCCAGGACTTGCGACTTTATAGCTCGCCGTGGTTAATAGGTTATGTCGAATGGTAGGAGCTCGATGGCCCATTTTGCAATCCTGCCCGGCGCGTCACGGTTGTTTATAATGTCGTTGAGGGGTACTTCAGAGGCCACTGTTATCGAACACTCTTGAAAGTAGTGTCGCAGCTTCCGGGATGCCATGAACACCGTGTACGCTATCTTTTGATAATGCGGGTACCGGGACTTGCATGGGGTTAAGACAGTGGATACATAGTACACTGGTTTTTGAAGAGGGAATTTATGCCCTTCTGTTTCTCGTTCGACGACGAGCACCGCGCTTACAACTTGATGTGTTGCCGCGATATATAACAACATTGGTTCGCCCAAGTTGGGCGCGGCCAGGACCGGATTTGTTGCCAATATGACCTTTATTTCTTCAAGTCCGGCCGAGGCAGCATCCGTCCACTCGAAGTGTTCGGTGCGCCTGAGGAGGCGATAGAGGGGCAATGCCTTTTCTCCTAAACGGGAGATGAAGCGGCTTAGAGCCGCCACGCATCCAGTTAATTTTTGTATTTGTTTGAGGTCTTTTGGGATATCCAACTGTGACAGAGCTCGGATCTTGGCTGGGTTTGCTTCAATTCCTCTACCGGATACAATGAAGCCCAGGAGCTTTCCAGCTGGTACGCCGAAAACGCATTTTTCCGGGTTGAGCTTAATGTCATATGCTCGGAGGTTGTCGAATGTGAGCTTCAAGTCGTTTACTAGAGTTTCGACGTGTTTGGTCTTGACGACCACATCGTCTACGTATGCCTCCACTGTTTTGCCGATCTGGGTAGCCAGACATGTCTGAATCATGCGCTGATATGTTGCGCCGGCGTTTTTGAGTCCGAAAGGCATTGTGTTGAAACAGAATGGTCCGTATGGAGTAATGAATGCCGTTGTGGCTTGGTCTGCCTCCGCCATCTTGATTTGATGGTAGCCGGAGTATGCGTCGAGGAAGCACAATGAATCGTGTCCTGCGGTAGCATCGATGATTTGATCGATGCGGGGAAGGGGGAAAGGATCCTTTGGACAAGCCTTGTTAAGGTCTTTGAAATCGACACATAGGCGCCAGGATTTGTCCTTTTTTGGTGCCATTACCAGGTTCGCTAGCCAGTCCGGATGTTTGATGTCTCTGATGAATCCGGCTTCCAATAGTTTGGCTAGCTCCTCTCCCATTGCCTGTCTTTTGGGTTCGGAAAATCGCCGAAGAGCCTGTTTGACTGGCTTGAATCCTTTTAGGATGTTTAGGCTGTGTTCTGCCAATCTGCGTGGGATTCCTGGCATATCTGAAGGGTGCCAGGCAAAGATGTCCCAATTCTCCTGAAGGAATTCTCGGAGTGCGGCGTCTACATCAGGGTTTAACTGTGCCCCAATGGAGGTCGTCTTTGTGGGGTCCGTTGGATGGACCTGGAATTTGACTATTTCGTCCGCTGGTTTAAAAGAGGTGGACTTGGATCTCTTATCGAGTATCACATCGTCCTTGTTCACCATAGAGCGCAACATAGTGAGTTCCTCTGCCGCTAGGGCTTCGGATAGTGCCTCTAGGGCTAGTGCGGCTGTCTTGTTTTCGGCGCGGAGTGCTATGTCCGGATCACTGGCAAGAGTGATGGTTCCATTGGGCCCGGGCATTTTAAGCTTCATGTACCCGTAATGGGGTATGGCTTGGAAAATTGTGAATGCCTCTCGCCCTAATAAAGCGTGATATCCACTGCTGAACGGGGCCACATGGAACGTGACTTCCTCGGACCTGTAATTGTCCGGCGAGCCGAACACCACATCAAGTGTAATTTTTCCTGTGCAGCGTGCTTCCCGACTAGGGATTATTCCTCTAAAGGTTGTGCTGCTTCGCTCAATGCGGCTCCAGTCTATTTCCATTTTTCGAAGGGTTTCCTCATAGATGAGGTCTAATCCGTTGCCGCCATCCATGAGTACCTTGGTAAGACGAAAGCCGTCCACTATTGGACTAAGGACCAATGCGGCTGGTGCTCGGGCTGTTCGGAATTTAGGTTCATCGCTGGCGTTGAAGGTGATAGCCGTGTCGCTCCATGGATTTGTTGTTGCTACTTGGTAGACTTCGGCGAGGCTGCGGATTGTTCGTTTCCGCATATTATTTGATGCGAAAGTCTCGAAGACTGTTAATACCGTACTGGTACTGTTGGGGTGGTTTTCCGGGGCTAGAAGCTCTTCGCCACTTTTGGCCACCTGCCGCAGTATCCAACATGCTCGAAGGCTATGTGTTGGAGTGGCGCCCTCTGTACTATGAATTTTACAGGGTCCGCTGAGCCATCCCTCCAGTACGGTTCCGTGCCCTTTATGGGGTTTTTGCTTTTTGGTTTTTGTCCCAGGTGCCTGAGCATGATGCACCCTTTTGTTTCGGACTGGGGTTGTGTTCGGAGTCGGATTGTCCCAAAACTTAGTTTCGGTTTTCCGGACACTCTCCATCGCACAGTACTTTCGTACTATGGACGCCAGGTCGGCGAAGCGTGTAATTTCGCGATGACTTACGGCGCTCAAGATTCCCTTGTCCGTGCAATTGTTGCAGAAAATTGAAATTGCGTTTTCCTCACGGCAGTCCTTTATCCTGTCCATAACCAGGAGGAATCTGGCCCAGTAATGATGTACTGTTTCAGCGGGCTCTTGCCGGATTTGAGATAGATCGCATATGTTTGGGTGGGTGGGTGGAATTGAGTCCGGAACCCTGCCCAACTTGAGGCTCAAGGGCCGAAGAGTTTCCAAATTTGGAAGCTTGGATTGCTGGATGTTGTCCAACGAGTCTGGTCCATCGCCTGACTTTAGGTTCAGTACTTGATTGACGTCCGTCCCTCTGTGGGAATCCGGCATGGAGGGATCAGGAGTCCAGACATAACTGGTCTTTAATACAGAAGAAGAGTCGCCGCATTGTTCCTCTACCACCGCAATGTGGTGGGTAACCTGGGGGAGTTAATCTCTCTCAGATCGTTTTTAAGCCCAATCTGATCGTAGTCTGTAGAGACCCCCAGGGTGGCGATGCGATCCAAGAGCTCGTTTACAGAAGAGAGCTCAATCGGATCCAGCTGCTGGGTGAATTCCGAGCTGACGCGAAAATCGCTTTTGATGACCCGAGAGGTCATCGTCGAAGCGGCGGCCGAACAGGCGGTCATAAGAAAACCACCCAGCCGGATAGTTTGGCCGGCGGCCAAAGCTCCTTCGGCAATGGTACCGTCTTTAAAGACGGGAAGAGGCATCCTTTCTGATCGTGACGGCACAGAGGAATTCTCAATGAAAGCACCAATGTCGGTCTCAAAACCGGCGGATCTCGGGTAGGGGGTTCCGAACTGTGTGTCTAGGCGGATGGTAACAGGAGACAAGGGACACGACATTTTTACCCAGGTTCGGGCCCTCTCGATGGAGGTAAAACCCTACTCCTGCTTGATTGATATTGATGATATGGGTAGTACAAGAGTAGATCTACCACGAGATCAAGGAGGCTAAACCCTAAAAGCTAGCCTATGGTATGATTGTTGTTCGTCCTATGGACTAAACCCTCCGGTTTATATAGACACCGGAGAGGCCTAGGGTTACACAGAGTCGGTTACAATGGTAGGAGATCTACATATCCGTATTGCCAAGCTTGCCTTCCACGCCAAGGAAAGTCCCATCCGGACACGGGACGAAGTCTTCAATCTTGTATCTTCATAGTCTTGGAGTCCGGCCGGTGATGATAGTTCGGCTATCCAGACACCCCCTAGTCCAGGACTCCCTCACTCCCCCTGAACCTTGCATCTCTCTAAGTCTCATCATACCGATTCCACGCACACACCTCTCTAAGGTTGATGTCGGTAATGATTTAGTGAACATATCAGCAAGATTGTCACAGTACTTAGTGTGCAAAACTCTCACCTCGTTCTACTGCTGCAGCTCATGTGCATAGAAGAACTTGGGACTAATATGCTTTGTGAGGTTACTCTTCACATAACCCATCTGGACTTGTGCAACACAAGCAACATTATCTTCATAGATAACGGTAGGGGTTTGTACGGTGTTTAGCCCACATGTCTGCTAAATGTGGCCGATCATCCACCGAAGCGATACGCATTCTTTAGATGCTTCGAATAGTGCCATGATTTCTGAGTGGTTCGTGGAAGTAGACACAAGAGTTTGCTTGGACGATTTCCAGGAAAACGCAGTTCCACCACAAAGGAAAACATATCCAGTCTATGATTTGCAATCATGCGGGTCCGATAGGTACCCAGCATCGGCATAGCCTATAATAGATAGGTCTTGATTCCTTTTATAAAATAGGCCAAGATCTTTGGTCCCTTGCAGGTAATGGAAGACATCCTTGACACCTTTCCAATGTATTTTGGTAGGTTCAGAACTATACCTCGCAAGCAAACTGACGGCGAACGCAATGTCTGGCCCTGTACAGTTTGCGAGGTACATGAGTGCTCCAACTGCACTCAGGTAAGGAACCTCTGGTCCCAGAGTTTCCACCCCCTCTTCCTTTGGCCTGAACGGGTCCTTGTCTGGCTGTAAAGATCTCTCGACCATCGGGGTCTTAGAAGGATATGCCTTATCAAATCCAAATCTTTCCAACACCTTCTGGGTGTAGGCCGACTGGTGCACTAGAATCCCATCAAGGGAATGTTCAAGTTGCAGAGCTAGACAGAACTTGGTTTTACCCAAATCCTTCATCTCAAATTCCGACATCACGTAGGAACTCGCTTCCTCATTATCCTCAGGTGTACCGATTATGTTTAAGTCGTCCATGTACACCGAGATTATACAGAACCCATCTTGGGATCACCATATGGAAACACATGGGCAATCTTTATTGCTCGTGTAGCCCTTCTGATGAAGGAAATCGCTTAAGCGATTGTACCACATTCTACCAGACTGTCTGAGTCCGTATAGTGCCTTTTGAAGTTGAACACTGTATAGACCCATGTTTGCTCTATCATGGTTCGGAATAGGGATACCTTTTGGAACCTTCATGTATATGTTCGAATCCAAGTTACCATACAGGTAAGAAGTGACAACATCCATTAGTTTCATTTTCAAGCCCATGTTTACAGCCATCGAGATCAAGTATCTAAAGGTAACTCCATCCATGACCTGGAAATAAGTCTCCCCAAAATCGACACCTGGTTGTTGAGTGAACCCTTGAGCGACGAGCCTTGCTTTGTACCATACTACCTTATTATTTTCATCTCTCTTTCAAACAAAAACCCACCTATGGCCAACAGGGCGAATGTGGGGAGGAGTTCGACAAAATGGTCCGAACACCTTCCTTTTGTTGAGAGATAATAATTCAGCAGTAATTGCCTCCTGCCAATCTTTCCAATCCGACCATTTCTTGCAATCAATGTGCGTGTTAGGCTCAGGGTTGAGATCTATGATTGAGGCAATTTTTGTAGCAAAGTTAATGTCGAAAATCACCGTTGCTCGGTTCAGGGACTCCCCCGTATAAATATAATTTATGGCCATTTCGTCATGGAGCGCATCCGGCGCAAACACTTGCTCTACCAGATTTCCTAGTATGGGAGCAAGGTCCTTTAGATTTCCCACGCTGATGTGTGCGCTCACATCTCCGCTGGGTGTTTCCCCTATGGGAAAGTTTAAGTCTGGAATTTTGTGCACTGAATTTTCCGTACTTGTGCCAGGTCTGGACTTGCTCCCTGTTTCAATTTGGGGTACTTCGGCAACATGCTGTAATAAATCTCTCTTATCCTTTTTCGTCGGGCGTCCCCGAGTACTTCGGATTTGAGAAGCTGGATTTCTCGTCTTTTTAGGCCTTTGGACGGGAGCAGGTATACCATCATTTTTCTTTGGTATTTCAACCCTTTCCGGTGCATTGCGCGCGTGCACACGCGATTTTGTCACAGTCTTTAAGTCACTAAAGTGGTCAGGCAGTTGATCTGCTAAAGATTGTAAATCCATTATCTTTTGGACTTCTCTCTCAGTCTCAGCAGTGCGCGGGTCATGAGCGTGGATCCCCGTGGCTTGCCACGTGATTTGTCGACTTTTAGCATGAAGGGGCTGATTCTCTCCCCCTAAAGTCAGGAAAAAAACCTTGTCAAAAATGCAATCAGCAAAACGAGTCGTGTGACAGTCACCTGTCATGGGGTCCAGATACCTGATTATGGACACAGTCTCATAACCAACGTATATCCCAACTTACGGAGCGGTCCCATCGCTGACCGCTGAGGGGGTGGTATTGGTACATATACCTGGCAACCGAACCTACGAAGGTGGGAAATTTTCTGTGCCGACCCTTGCGCAAGTTGAACAGGAGAGTGGATGTTGTAGGCCGACGATCTAAAGTTGATGAGATTGGCCGCGTGTAGCACCGCGTGGCCCCAACATGTAGTTGGTAAATTACAACCCTAAAGGAGCGGTCGGGCAATGAATTTAATTCTTTTAATCAATGCCTCAGCAAGTCCATTTTGTGTATGAACATGCGGTACCGAGTGCTCAACTTTGATTCCCATTAACATGCAACAATCATCGAACGCCTTTGAAGTAAATTCTCCGGCGTTGTCCATTCAAATAGACTTTATACGATAATCAGGGAAATTATTCCTCATTTGTATGATCAGAGAGATCAACTTTGCAAAGGCATGGTTCCGTGTTGACAGCAGGCAAACATTGGACCATTTAGAGGAAGCATCAATGAGCACCATGAAGTACCGAAATGGCCCCGTGAGGGGTTGAATTATACCGCATAGGTCCCCTTGGATACGTTCCAAGAACGCGGGGATTTCATCCCTCACCTTGAGGGGCGATGGCCTAATGACTAACTTCCCCTTAGCGCATGCGGAGCACACGAAATCATCGGGATTTGGGAAGTTCTTCACGTCAACATTATGACCATGCGAGTTGTTAGTTATATTTCTCATCATCCTAAGTCCGGGGTGGCCTAACCTATCGTGCCAGAGGCAGAAGAGTTCAGAGCTTCTAAAAACGGTCTTGAGGGTAGTGTACACGGGTGGTGCTACTATTTTAGTGTAGTATAGCTCTGTGTCAAACGAAGGAAGCCTTTCGATAACATGTTTACCACATGCATCCTGCTTTGTGATGAGTAGGCACTCCTTGCCGTTTTCATCATCGGTCTCAATATGGAAACCATTAGCGTGGATGTCTCTAAAGCTCAAAAGAGTACGAGTTGACTCCGGGTACAACAATGCATCATTAATGATCAAAGTTGTTCCCATAGGAAGTATAATGGTGGCTCGTCCAGAGCCAACTATGTGCGAACCACAGCCGGTGATTGTCATAATACTTGCCGGAGATTTTTTAATGGACTCAAAGTACTTAGTTTCTCGTAAAATGGTATGTGTGGTGGCGCTATCGGCAAGGCACGTTTCCTCCATTCGGGCTCCACACGCGTTCTAAAATATGACATCTAATTAATGTAATGAGGAAGAAACTACATTAAAAATAAATGCACACATCTCAGAACATAACATACTATCATGTATAAATAATGGAATAAGTGAATGAAATAAATGTCATCCAATCACCAAACTAAAGAATAAGTTTATGCTCTCATAGAGCTTACAACCAAATCGAATTTATTGTATCAAATCGAGGAATCATGATAACCAAAGAGGTATGCTAAGTGGACTCGGTAAAGAAGCCATTCACTTCAGCCGCAATCTCCATACTAGTGAGTTGATCCTCCTTAGAAATCATCTTGGAGGCAGCATCAACATCTAGTTGCGGCACCGCCGAGGTGACCATGTGGTCAACCTCCATGGCGACGTGGGCGTCATTAGAGACCGCCAAAGCCACCGCGATGGGCACCACGGGGGTCGCCTCTATGGGCGCAGCAGGGGGCGTAGAGATCATCACGGGTGCCGCCATGGGTGCCAGTGGTGCTCCCTCCTGAACCAAGGCGAGGTGCGTCTCACGCGCCTTCCGAGCCTTCTATGCTTCAATGACCTCCTGTGGTGCGCGGCACTGGCAGGAGAAATGCTCCACCGAGCCACAACGGAAGCAGTCCTGAGGCCTCTGCCCTCCCTTGCCCGGCTTTTGCTGCTTAGCCGGGGCGGAGGGTTGAGGGACCTTCTTCTTGCCCTTGCGGCCCCTCTTCTTCTGTTGAAGCTTGCGGACTTTGAGAGCGTTCACCTCCTGGCGAGAACTCCCCCCAAGTGGTTGTGCGACAAAGTTCTTTTTCAGAACCTCATCCTGCGCCTCCTCCGCCTGGAGGACGTCAATCAACTCTGAATACCTCGTGTAGTTGCCCTGGCGGTAGTTCCGTGAGGACTGGACCGCGTCAGGGTGGAAAGTGGATAGGGTTTTCTCAATCTTTTGGGTGTCGGTAATCTCAGTACCACACAACCGAAGAGTCGTACAAATCCGATGCAGAGCAGAATTGTACTCCCCAACCATCTTAAAGTCCGCAAACTTTAGACGGATCCACTCTGCCTCTGCACGTGGCTCCACAGTGTACTTCAGCCGCTCAAACCGCTGCTTAAGAGCGGTCCAAAGGCCAGAAGCACTGCGCTCAGCCATATACTCATCTTTCAGAGTAGGTGACAGGTGATGACGGAGAAAATGCAGAGCCTGCGCATTCTCAGTTTCGAACTTGGGATTAGTGGGGGCCAGCTGGGTCCCCTTATCGATCGCCCTTAGGAGGCTTTTGCCCTCGAGAAAGATCTCGCAGTCCGAGGACCATGACAGGTAGTTCAGTCTTGTCTGGGCCAACTCAGCAAACTCCTTGTTCACAATTCCGGCCATCTGCGATTTATGCAAAAATTATGAGATTACGACAGGTAATCTTTTGCACAAATGCGATGTTGACAAACTTATTCAATAAAAATGACGTTCCAGTATTTAAAACATGTTATTATATGATTTACTTAATGATTAAGAGTGTTGAACAATTAATCTACAGTAGTAAAAACATATAATAAAACCAAGTTGCAACAGATAGCATGTTAAGCTCGTCTAGTACATGAGAACTAGCCCAAAAAACAAATTCCCGAGGCATTTTAAAGCCCAAATACGCATATTTCAGCGAAAACAGACAGTTCTAGGGACTTATACACAAAATATTACAGCAGGAGTATAGTGCGCATAAATATATAGTACTGTGGGGGCTAAAACGCAAATTTTCGCCGCTGCAGTATTTTTTTTTGTTATGCGAGTACCCCACGGCCGCGGCCCATCCGGGCCCAGCAGCCAGCGCCTGGCCGGCCCACCCGGCTCTCACCCGAGTGGAGGGGCGCGCTAGGGTTCCTAGCGCCAGAGTGGGCAGGGCGGCGGCACGGCACGCGACGGCAACGTCGGCAGGACGCGCGGGTGGCGACCATCGGGGCGGGCTGCGCGCCAGCAGTGCGCGGTGGCTGGCCATCAGGGCGGGCTGCGCGCGAGCACGCGCCAGCACGCGCCAGCAGTGCGTGGCGGGTAGCCATCGGGGCGGGTTGTGCGCGAGCACGCGCCAGCAGGGGGCGACGGCTGGCCATCGGGGCGTGGCGACGAGCCGGCCAGCGGGACGGCGACGGTGGCAGCAGGACGCGGCGCGGCGCGCACGACCAGCGGGGTCGTGGTCGGCAGATGGCTAGGGCGCGCGGCCAGCAGGGCCAGGGAGACGCTGTCGATGGCTTGGCACGGCGTCATCTGGACGCCGGCCTTGGGATGCAGATCTTCGTCGCATTCATCCAGAACCCCAACGGCACGTGGCACATCTGGTGTTTTTGCGGCGGTACTATGACCATCTGGATCACGATCTGTACCGACTCCCGTATGATGCAGTCAACAAGTCCCTCTTGATCAAGAACATTGACATTGGTCAGCGACGTATTCGTCAACTCAATTCTTGGAAGGAAAATCCACACCATAGGTAGATTAAATTTGAAAAAAAAATAGACTAATCGCAACGGAATCGTGATGACATGAGGAATCCATTTTTGCAAGAAGAGAGATCGGATCTTATACCTCCGCGTGAACGATGAAAGCCTGCTTGATGCAGGCTTGACGCAGGCTTGATGGAAAGTTGGTGGAGCGAAGCGTGCTGATAACGTGTTCCGCAACTCCGCCGGCGAGTTCGGTCCGAGGTTGCGGAGCAAGGGCGAGCGTCGTAGATGAAGTAGTCGAACATGCAAAGTAGATGGACACAGAGAAGTATGGAGAGACTAGCTTTATTAATCAATGATCAAGTGTTACAACGATTGCTCCTCGTCGCTGAGTCGGTTAGAGATGCTCGGAGCTCTTCAGTCTTCACCCACACCAAAGTATACCAAACAGTTCAGTGCAGCTTATCCTTTCCCTTGCATACATCTCTGCTCCTCTCCACCTCTCGCTCCCAGACCTGCTCGCGCTCCAACAAGCAGCAAAGCGCCATGGCCTCCATCCCGTGCACCATCCAGCTCGCGACCAAGACGGCGTCCTCGTCGTCGGGGTGGAGGTCGCCGCGGGCGGCGCGGGGAGGGCTGAGGGCGGCGCAGGTGGGCGGCGCCGCAGCGTGGCTGCGGCCGTCACTGTTGAGCAAGGTGGCGCCGGCGAGGGAGAGCGGCAGGGTGGGGTTCTTCAAGTTCGGGAACAAGGACGCGGAGGGCGCCGGCATCTACGGCAGCCAGGCGAGGGACGACTTCGACCGCGACGACGTGGAGCAGGTGAGAACCCGTTCCCTGAACTGTCACTGAATCTCCATTGCTGCATGCGCTCGGCATCTGACAAGAATGGGCGGCAGTACTTCAACTACATGGGGATGCTGGCGGTGGAGGGCACCTACGACAAGATGGAGGCGCTGCTGAACCAGAGCATCCACCCGGTGGACATCCTGCTGATTCTGGCCGCCTCCGAGGGCGACTTGCCCAAGATCGAGGAGCTGCTCAAGGCCGGCGCCAAGTACGACGTCAAGGACGCCGACGGGAGGACGGCGCTGGACCGTGCTAGCGGCGAGGTCAGGGAGTTCATCACCGGCTTCGCCGTGGCCAAGAAGGCATGATCACTCATGCTTGGAGATTCCGGTTTGGGGTGTGTAGATTCTCGTCCGTTTTGCTACGGTCGGTAGAGTGAGCTTAGCCGGGAGATTCACGAGCTGCTCGGGTCGGCACGGTGCAACCACTGACCTTGCTTTGTGAAGGACCTGATCTCCATGAAAGGTTTGAGTAGTTGCTGAACCTGATGAGCAGGTTTCGTTGCGTCATCCTTGAACCGAGGCAATTGATATATAATGTTATTCGGAAGAAGAAGAACCTTGCTTCAGCTTGCTAATGTTATGCAACTATGTAACCGGCTTTAAGTTGTAGGTGCATATATTTACTTGCTTCAACCTCTCTTTTTTGTAAATGAAATCTCAGAAATGGAAGTGTCAAATGTGCCCTCACATAAAAGTGAAGCATATCAAAAAAGCATTCATGTATATTTGAGCCGGCATTAGTGGCTTACACTAACATGTGCCGGTCAACAGTTCTTCCTCACCGGCATCTACACCAAAACGCCTACAACTGGATCTAGTTTCTACAAGCACCTCGAATCAGCTAAACCAAAAAACACAAGATTAAAGAATAAAGAAATAAAAGGAAAATGAAATCCAGACAGTATTTCTTTTTGCCACATTTGCTGAGAACGAAGAAATCACAAAACCTAAAACCCAAAATTCAACAATAAGACCGCAGGCACTTGAATCTCAACAGAAACACTACCACAGTACAAAGCCTTCAACATTTATTTCATTTGCTTTCCTATTAGTCTCCATCGGTACATGCTCTATGTACTACAGTTTTACAACGGCATTCGCCAAAAGATTCAATCGGGGAACATTCACCTACCTCCGCCTGCACAATGAACACGAGTATAAACTCTATAACCCCTTCCTCGTAAAAAAAATTCTATAACCCCATTACGAATCCACACGATCATTATTTTTTTTCTAGTATTATCAATTTCATATTTTTGTATGGGTTGTGAATATCACTAACTACGAAACATTTGGTAGATGGCAGCTGTACTTCAACCTAGGATGTGCTCGGAGTGCATGTTGAAGAGCAGTGTCCACTGTGACTCCCTCACGGAACAACTTGTCGTACAAGAGGCAGATAAACTGAGCCAAGTACTCTTCTTCATCAATATCTTTGTTGCCTTCACCGTTTTTCTCAGCATCGCTGTCTTCCCAGTCACTTATAGGGCTAACAGGTTCAGGCTCCGACTCGTCAGCTTCATCATCCCCAATGACAAACTTCCCATTCTCGAGGCTTCCACTTACATCCATCCCATGGTATGCGATTGCCTGGGAATCGGGAGGCTCGACAGATGACGAGATGACTGCTTTGGCACCAGAATCTACGAATGCCTTGATGAGGCCATGAACAAAACCATACTTGCCACTGCACACAATAATCCTCTCCCTCCATGCTCCAACCTGAGCCAAAAATATGAGTTTAAGGTAACAAATCAAGAGGGCCGTGAACTATGGATATGCATTGTAGAAAACATGCAAACAGAAAGAAGACGCTACGATATGGCAGCTATTGAAAGAGTACATCTGTCCCGCAACACATATTTCTGGGTGCACCCAGGTTATGCTACCAGGGTGCAGAGGAAAGCAGGTCAAAATAGATTTTCTTGATATATTTTATTTAGTATCTAACACCCCTACTTTAGGTGACGTGTGATGCGTACTGTGATACTGGGTTATTTCCGCTCTAGGTCCACCCATATTTGGCTGGTGTGAATATACCCATTCCCCTGCAATGTCTTATACGTGAACAGTGCCTCTTTGCCACAACATTGCCAACCACCAATGTTTCGCTACAATCTGGTTCATGACAAATCTTTCGAGTCAGCTGTACATTTACCATGTCAACTTTTGATAACGGTTCCATGAAAAAATATGCATGTTTGACCCCGTATTCCTAGTTGATTTGAGGAATCAACTAGCAATAATGTATACAGATTTTAGTTGGAGATACTCTTGCATTTCATAATTAACTACATTCCACTGTAAGCATTTTGTACAACAGTTCCTATCTATGGACATATGAAGGCTAGTTCAAAAGAAGTGCAATCTACCCATAATGGCTTACCATCCAGCGAACATCTTCAGGTGACATGTGACAAGCAGGCACTGTCCTCCTGAACATATAGGCACCAATTTCTTGGTTATCTTCCATCACCTGTGACAAGGAAACTTAGCATACCCAATGACCTGTCCAGGAAACAAAGAAAAGGAAAAGGCAGTTCCTACTTGTGTTTGGCGCCCTATATAGCGGTGATGTATCCCACCGATTTCAAATGATGGCCATTCTGCAACTAACTCAGACAAGCATGAAATCTTTGAAACAGAATATGCACCCTTTCTTTTAGACCCATGCAGCATGGTAGACAAGCTTGTTTTGACACACTGCAGAAACCTGTCTGCAAGTTCCCCTGGCTCAGCAACTACAAATACGTCATTCTGCCAGCTGCAATAGCAAGTTTTGCATCACATAACCAGAACTACAGGTACAGAAATGCTTGTTTAACTAAACAAAAATATACAAACAGTACCTCAATATCGAACCAGTTGAATCATTTTGAAGAGCCAGGTGTATCACACCAACCTGAGGCATATTTTGCAACTTGTCATACAGTGACCGAACATGTCCAGATGGCTGCCATGACTTTATTGGCGATGTTGGTGGTGATGACTTCATAGCTGGGTGACCATCCAGGCTAAGCGGCGGAACTAGGTCAATTCGACCAATCCGTTGAGTGCCTTCTGGACTATACAGAAGTGGACTAGATGGAAAGCTCCCAGTAAACAAGGGAGAGGTGATTGGAGTTGGGAGTGCAGTAGTTGGCTTTCCAAATCCAGAAGTGCTATTCATTAGAGTAAGCCTAATACCATTCTGAGAGCAGAAAACTTCAAGTGAACGAGTATGATTTATCTTCTTTCCAAAATCAGGATTAAATGAAGCCTCTACAAGTAGAACCACACGTCTCCATCCCAAGGTAGGATTACTTTCACTTAAACCTGAGAGATGATTATAAGATGTTTCAACCCCATATCCCATTAAATGTTACCTGAAGGTGCCAGAATGTAGATAAGACAAACCTGATTTTGATGTACTCAATCTTGAAAATGACAGGGATTTGACAATTCCAGAAGACTTCTCTTCCTCTTGATATCTTGGAACTAAAAGCTCACAAACATTCTTAAAAACCTCTAAATTTTTCTGAATGTACTCTTCGGTTGCAGCCTCCAACTTTAGCCAGACAGCCGGGTCAGTCTCATCTAACTCCATACCACACCGGTCATCAACTGACAACATAACAAGATCTTTCACTCATTTGAATATCCAAGATCATTACTCTAAAAGTGCCAAAATGACTAAAAAATACTTATGGTTATGTTGATATGGGTCAAACGTACAGCTTCCTTGAAAGTTAGATTACCTGGATTAAAGCGGAAATATTGCATCTCAGGAAGCATAGGTATCAGTGTATCCAAAGTTTCTTCCACTCTCTCCACTGAGCATGCACTTTCTATTAAAACTTGCCCAGTGTCCAAGTAGCGCCATCCACCTCTCCGGCTCTAGATGAAGACAAAGAACAGAATTCTATGAGAACAGTGTGCTAAAGGTATATATCTCAGATCGAAGTTCACTGGAATCTACGCATAGTAAATTTACAAGCAATCAGTATTCCTCTTGGATGACTTAGGTGTTTCCTCATAGTACATTTATGCCTTGATTTGTTATTTCTGGAAGAGGGAGATCTGTGATCACTAAATACAGAGCAGGTTAGACTGATAAATTACTTAGAATGCCACTTAACGGAAAATCCTGCATTAATTGAAAATAATTAGACCTTAACCATAAAATTTACAAGCCAAGTGCTCTGTTGCGTGATATTCTAATATTTGTAGAATAGGAAACGTAATTTCCCACAGGAAAAAGGAAAGTACCAATCTAGTAAAGAACTGGTTGCACATGGATACCTATCGCACAACATTGAATATTTTAATGATGAAGTTGTTGAAGCAGCAAATTCAAGAACTATGACGCGTATTACCTTAGTTGGAACTGAGCCACACCCTATTGAAACTAGGCAATCTATTCTCGTATCAGGCCACAAAAGTTGTGCTTCTCTTATTGCAAAGATCGTGGGATTGTTCGCTACAATAGCTCCATCTTGCCAGCGATTTACATCTGATAAGAAAAAAAAAGAGGAAGAAAACAGTAAACAAGATAAATGAGTCAGAGGTACATGCTCAAGATAATAGAGACATACTAATTCTTGCACAAATTAACTTCAATAGCGAGTTTAGGAATGTTTACCATCAGAGAAATCATCCAGATAATATGGAGCTGCAGATGATGCTCTTATGGCTTCCCATACGTGATGCTTGCAGCTCCCCATAAAAGCTCCACGTTTAATCCCAACTGGTGCACCAGAAACAACCGTTCCAACTGCGCCAGTACATGGACTTTCTGCCATTCCTGGTGATACCTCCAGAGTGCCGGGTGGATACTGGAATACATTATCAGATTATCATATGACACAAAACATAAAAAGAGAAGACAGAGAACGGTAGCACGAGGACGCTGATAGCTAAAGTAATACTACTAAATAATACTTTGTATCTTTCTTTCTGATTTCAATTTTGATAACTAAATAGTCCCAGCATACAGCTGTACAAACTACAGTTGGAATTGAAAACGATAGAGCAATAATGGAGGATAAAAAGAACCTGATAGTTCCGGAATATATATGGTTGGGCAGGCATGGCGCTGACTAAAGTTGATACAGCAAAAACCTTCGGAATGCCTTTCACAGAAGACTCTATTAGAAGGTCACCGTCATCATCAGCACACATTTCCTTTAGTAACCTCTCGAATTGATCTGCGCTGTGCTGTAATTAAAATCTCTTAGTCACCACCTCACCACACTGCAGAACATGAAACACCACAAAGAAGTTCAATCGTTCATTTATACCTTCGACCCATGTACAACCACTCTAAAACTCTGTGATGAACTTTTGAAAAGTTGATCAAGTTTCTCCTTCCATGTAGCAGCTTCATCCTTAGGGACAGGTTCCGCAAATACAAGTTTACCTAAAAAACAGCAGTTTAATTGATAGCACATTAGTGTTAATATAATTAAAAAAGTAATGAAACATGAAGAACCAAAAAAACATTCACCAAGTTTTGTATATATCTCTTCACACTGATCCAAACTCATCTGCTTGATTCCAAGAGCCATCGCAAGCATGCCACCTGTTGATGTACCACATATGAGGTCAAACATTTCATGTATGTGCTTCCCAGTTCCTTGCTCTATCTGTTTTAGCATTTGGACAGTTGCAAGGCCCTTCATGCCACCACCATCCATTGAAAGAATGCGCAGACCCTTCTTTGCAACTGGTCTCCCTCTTATTGCGCGACGCAAGTTCTCGTTCTCCCCTAAAGAGATCCACAAACACATCAACACATGTTATGGTTACTGACTGATCACGAGAAAACAAGTCAATCGGAACCAACAATATACATACCTAGAATTGCGAGAGCACGAGCAGCTGCCTTGCTGACACGCTTCTCTTGTGAAAAAGTAGAGCGAATTAAGAGGTCACGTAAGCTCTCAGAGTGAATGAGGGTGCGACGAGTCTCCAAGCAGAAAGCCAAATTGCCAACTGCAAATAGAGATAAGCGTTGCACCTAACAAAAGGAAGCAAATAACGGTGAGCCCCCAGTGGTTATCCAAAAGAACATATCAACCATCAACCAGAGTCTAAATCCAGATCATCTTGCCTCAGAGTTCTTGTGTGCACAAAGTGCTTTCAGTGACTTGAGCACATCTTTTCTCAACATCTTTTGAGCAACGTGATCAGAAACAAAAGTTAACGTGACCACGACTTGCAACACTGATATTAATTCTTCATCATCAAATGATTTCAGTACAGCTTCTATAGGCTTCATAATATCACACTTAATCAGCTGCATTGCTGATGAAATATCTGACGCTAGTGACGAAAGAGCAAGGCATGCTTGCTCAACCTGAAAAGGTGATTGTCAATTATTGAAACAAAAAAAATATGGTATGCCTGAAATATACAACTATTTTCACAAAATTCATCAAATATATGGATGTTCAGGGTTGAGTAGGTACCACGTGACGATTATCACTGCTTATCATGCTGATAAGCTGTCTGACAGCATTTTCTTCTTTGCTAATGGCAACTTGATTGGTACGATCTTCCATTATTTTGGCCAACGCAGAGGCCAGCAAAGGGTGGTGACAGGAAGAGAACCGGAAAACAAGCGAAAAGAAGGCACTAAGTTTGTGCCTGGCCGCAATGAAGTAGGAATAGTTCTCAGTCTGGAAACAAAACCCAAAGGCAAACTTGTCAAGAAAAGAGTTGCAAGTAATGAGATGACCTAGCTAGCAGAATGATAGAATTCCAAGATAGTTTATCTACCTCTATTTCCACAGTGACAGACTTAAGACTTTCAAGTGCATCAATTCTAATATTTGCAAGTGTGAGATGTCTAAGGTTATGCAGCGGCAAAATTTCTGGAAGAAACTCTAGGGGATTTCCGAACAAGCGCAATACACGGAGCTTAGGCACTGACCTGCGGGAAATCGACAATGAATCGTGAGGAAAATAGCACAAATTAATAGAAGCTACAGAAAAAAAAAAAACCTCTATAAGTAATATTTAATAACCTGAAATCCAATAATGGGCGGACAAGCTTGTTGTGTTCTAGTGACAATTCCTCCAGCAAAACACATTGCCGCAGTTCTACTGCTTGGTAAAGGAGGTGAGAAAGCTTAGATCATTGCAAGGACAGTTGATATGCATAACCTTGAATGGCAAGAAGTCTTGAGATACTACAAAGCTGTAAACACTAATTTTAGAGTTATTAATGAATTAAAGGTGTGATCACTAACCAGGGACAGAAACTAGCATGTTGTTGTCAACTGTAAGCACTTTCAAGTTCTTCAAGTCACCAACTTCAGGTGGCAAAACTGACAATTTATTGTTGTCAATATATAGCTTCTCAAGAAATGAAAGGCGAGTTAGTTCAACCGGAAGCACCTGCCAAGTTTTCATATAACATTTCATGGTTAGAGTTGCCTTTGGATGCCAATCAGTCTCAAATTTCATAGCCTTGCAGCCGACAAAAAGATAACAAATAGTATTTCAAAATTGAGAAGCACGTAACAAGTCACAGTCGGCAACACTAGTGAAACTGTTAATAACGCATTGAAGGCACTAAGGGGTCGTAAGCTCAGGATTAATAAGATAATTGGCACGTTAAGATAATTGGCACGTTAACTATAAGATCTCACTCATTAGACAAAAAAGTCCAGAAGCTGTCCTACTGCAAATGTTAGGTTTGATTGTTCAATACTGAATGCGCAGAACAGGCATCTTCCTACAAAATGATCAACATTAAGCATCAAACAGACAGCTAGATCAGACATGATTCCACACCACCAGTCATTACACAACATGTGATGCTGAATTTCACGCTGGAACAGCAGGGTTTCTAGTAAAAGCTAACAGCCACATATGACCAAGAAATGTTCACACGCCATCAGCATGCTGCATGTGCTCACCACAAAGCACAGTAACATGGCGCCAAGCTATACACCCGTGCGCGAGGTTAAACCTGATCAGAATCTCTACAACCAAAAGCAGACCAGTGCAGAGCAAGCATCCAAACACAGCGCCCAGGAGCTTCTACACAAATCCCAAACCCACGGTGGCACTTCCCGTATCTACATTAATCACGCGCGCATGGAAAACGACAAGGAATTCGAATGTGTGGGAGTGAGAGAGGAAGGAATGGACTGACCATGAGGCCGCAGTTGCAGAGGCTGAGCACCGCGACGGAGCGCCAGTGGTCGGCGAGCACGGGCACCCCTGCGGCGACGGCTCCATCAGCAGCCGGTGCGGGCGCGAGGTTGGATCTGATGAGGCGCGCGAGGACAACGGCGCCGTCGCCGGTGCTCTGCGTGGAGCCCAGCGCCCGCGCGACCCGCACCGAGCGCAGCGCCTCCCGTCTCCTGACGACCCGCATCTCCACCCCCACGTCGTCCCCTTCGTCGGCGGGCTTGAGATCGACGCAGACGACGTCGTGGGGCGGGGGCAGCGCGACCATGAGCTGGGACTGGAGGCGCAGCGCGACCTGGTCCTCGTCGTCGCTGGTGGACCAGTCGAGCTCGATGCGGAAGCCGAGGTCGCCGTTCATGGTAGCGACGGGCGAGGAGGAGGCGGTGGGCGAGGCGGCGGTGGGGGACTGCGGGGGCGGGGCCGGGGGCGAGGAGGGGTCCTGATCGGGCTCGTCGGCGAAGTCGCCGTAGTCGAGGGTGAGGTGGAAGATCTCGGAGCTGCGCTTCCAGCCCAGGCCCCAGGACGACATGGCGGGCGCCGCCGCATCAAATGGCGGGCGCTAGGGTTGGAATCAGAGCACGGGGGGATTGGGAGGAAGTGGTGTGAGGAGGAAGACGAGCGCAGATCAGAGGAGCGCAGTGTGGGCGTTGCGCGTCTCGGTTCCTTTGGTTTGGCCCTGCGGAATTTTCCGCGTCATTTCTTTGCGTCCCTTTTCTTTGAGAGAATTCCTTCTATGACATTACTCTTAAATTTGATGCTTTATGTGACACTTCCATTTTTTTGCTTCCTCATGTGACCTCTTGTGTAAAATTTATGCCTCACATGACACTGCCGTCGGTTCTGTTACATCGTTCCGTCACTTTTAACCCGTCTGGACCAAATTGCCCCCGTTTGACTCGATCGAGCACCACAGCCTTCCTCACCTTATCGCTAGCACCAGCCTTTCTCACCCCGAGCCTGCACCTCACGCGTCGGGGTGAAACCCTAGCAGCGGCGGCGCGGCTGTGTCACCGGAAGCGCGGCGGCCGAGAGCGCCATGGAGCAAGCGGCGGCTGAAGGAGAACCAGGCGGCGAGGCGGCCGAGGGCGGGCAAGGCGGGGCGGCCGAGGGCGGGCAAGGCGGGGCGGCAGAGGGCAGGCAAGGCGGGGCGGAAGAGGGCAGGCCTGGAGGCGCGGAGGGCGGACCTGGAGGCGTAGAGGGTGGACCTGGAGGCGCGGAGGGCGAGCAACGCACCGATTTGGGCTGGTCGGCTTGGGCAGATTGGCAAGAAGGGTGAGTGCTTCGTGACCCCCACTTTCAAAATTGTATTTTCTTACTAATCGATTGTTGTATGAGATTTAGTAGCAATGTTTATGTATTTCTCTGTGATTTGCAGGATGGATCCAGAAAAGGTAGTGCATATGTTGATTGCATACTGTGATCCCTCCAAAGAAGTATATGAGCCTATCGCCGAGGATTGGACAGATGTTCAAGCAGACAACAACACAAAAGAGGCCGATGATAGTTATCTTTGCAACCCAATCCCGCAGAATGAGCATGTTGGTATTGATGAGGAGAAAATGTATTTGGAGAAAGAACCTATACCTCCAAAATTGGTTCTTTTTTCTGGTAAAGAGAAAGACAAAACCAATGTTTCTGAGGATGAGAGCGAGGATGGGAGCAAGGATGGGAGCGAGGATGGGAGCGAGGAGGAGCCTGAAGTAGAGGAGGAGGAGTTGCATGAGCTAGATCATGCCCCAAATATAGAGTATGACCAACAAGACCCTCCAATGACTGTAGGATCCACATATCCCAATATGGAGGTGTTTAAGTTGGCTCTTTCTCAGCATGCAGTCAAACGTGACTTTGAGTATAACACAGAGAAGAGCACACAACGTAGGTTAAGGGCCTATTGTAAAAGAAGAGATGAAGATGATTGCCCATGGAGGATACATGCTTCTACAACAGCTGATAGGCGCACTGTAATGGTAATTGTCTAACCGTACTTATTTCTGAATATATCTTGCATAAATGTTGAGGAGATTTTAGCTTACTTGTATTCCTCTTTTGTAGGTGAAAAAGAAACCTTTTGAGCATGATTGTTCTAGTACGAAAAGGAAAAAGAAAGTGAAGAACGCAACTAAGCTCTGGATATGTGAGAAGGTGAAAGATTGGCTCATTGAAGATGCAACTCTAGGAGCAATGGAATTGCGAAAAAAGCTGAAAGAACACTACAAGATCAAAATCCACTACAAGAGAGTCTATATGGGTAAGCTGCTAGCCTTGAAGCAACTATACGGTGATTGGGATAGTAGTTTTAACAACTTGTATAGGTTTAAAGCACAAGTTGAAAGTTGCTGCCCTAATAGCATAGTGCAGATCGACCATCATACCATAAATGGTAAAAAAAGGTTTAGAAGAATTTTTGTTGCTCTCAAACCTTGCATAGATGGATTTCTTAGTGGTTGCAGACCATATTTGGCTGTGGACAGCACCTTTATGACAGGCAGATTCAAGGGGCAATTGGCTAGTGCTACTGCAGTGGATGGCCATAATTGGATGTATCCAATTTGCTTTGGAATTTTTGACTCTGAAACAAATGAAAATTGGATCTGGTTCATGCAGTTGCTAAGACAGGCAATAGGATCACCAACAGGTTTAGCCATATGCACTGATGCTGGCCAAGCAGTGATGACAGGGGTAAAAGAAGTCTTCCCGGAGGCAGAACATAGAGAATGTATGTTCCACTTGGTGAGCAACTTCAAGAAGAAGTTTACTGGAAAAATATTTGACGACCACCTATGGTCAGCTGCTTACTCATGGAACCCATATATATTTGACAAGAATTGGGCTGCAATGGAGGCAGTAAAGCCAGCCGCAACAGCATATATTAGGAAGTGGCACAATAGGTTGTGGTCTAGGAGTCAGTTCTCGACCATATGCAAGGTGGACTATGTAACCAACAACTTGGCAGAGTGCTTTAACAATTGGATCAAGCACCACAAGTCATTGAACTTGGACGATTTCTTGGACAAGGCAAGGCAGTTGATTATGATCTTGTGGAATGATAGGAGAAAAGTAGCAAAGAAGTTAGATGGATTGATTCTACCCCACATAATGAAGAAGTTAAATGCATTGACTAGAGAATTCAACTTGGAGGTGGTAGAATGCTCAGAAGAAGTGGCTGAAGTGGTTGCATTAGGAGGCAACGGTTTTTAGGTTTATTGTTAACTTGCAAAATAGAACATGTTCATGTCGACAATGGCAAGTTTGTGGTCTTCCTTGAGAACATGCTCTTGCATTCATCACGTCACTTAGCGATGCTCACATAAAGAATTACGTTGATTTGTATTATTCCATTGAAAAATTTAGAGCAGCCTATTCCAACCTGATCCCTGCTATGCCTGACAAGAGCCAATGGCCTAAATCTGACCATGGATTTTTCATGCATCCACCACTACTTAAAGCTACAGCTGGCAGGCCTAAAACTGAGAGATATAAAGGTTGTAGTGACAAGAAAAGAAAAAAGGGCAAGCACTTATGTCCAATTTGTAAGGAATATGGGCATCATTGGCACAACTGTAAGAAGGGTAACCCTGATGACATTGCTGCAATGTTGGCTATTAGGTAATATAGATTACTCTTTCTTGCTTCTCTTATTATTTTTGTTTGCAACTACATGTCTTAACAACTTTTCCTATTGCTCATGTAGAGAACCACCAAAGAAGAGGGCAAAGACTAGCAAAACAGCCCAATCCATTGTGCCTTGCGAGGATGGAGCACCAACAAGGATGCTTTTTCCACCACCAAGGTTAGCACTTATACACTTCTGCCAGTGAGTATGAAAACTCAGTTTATGTTCTAAGTTGTTTCTTTCTCATTATAGCCAAAGCTTGGAAACTACAACTAAGAAAAAGAGAAAACATGACAACACTGAATCTGGAGGTTCAAAGAGGTACTTTTCTGTATTACTTGCTGCCATAAACTTGATGTATTATGCTACTGCCATAAACTTGTTGCTGCTCTAAACTTATTGCTGCCATAAATTTGTTGTTGCTGCTGCTCTAAACTTACTGCTGCCATAAATTTGCTTATGTCATTACTGCAATAAACTTGCTACTGCCATAAACTTTATGCTGTCATTATTGCCCTAAACTTACTATTTCCATACACGCATGTGCAGATCAAAAACTGGCTCCATTGAGAATGCCAAGACGAAAAAGAAGGTTGCTGAGAAGATTCCGGTGCCACTTGACAGCCCAGCAATGGGCACAAGGAGCAGAAAGTTTAATCCTCCTAGCCCTGCTATGAGCACAAGAAGCAAAAGAAGGCTCAGCCTGTAATTTCATATGCGTCTATGCTCTTCCATTGATGTAATGGTTCTTTTGGAGTTCCTGTGATATGACGGTTCTTTTGGAAGTCCTTTAGTCTGACATATGTGAACTATTGGTGACTTATATGTGTGAATCTGGTTGCTTATGGCACTTGTTGAAAATTGTTCAATCGATTATATACATGTAAACTGTGTGCAAGGGATATGGCATCAAAATATAGGGGAGGTTTTGCCGATTTTTTTAATTTTTTTTGAATTAGTACAACAATATTACATAGTACATAGTACAACAATATTTCTTGTATTTTTTGTCACACATTGCACCAGGGGCAAAAGTGACTTTGCATGTGAAAAGTTGACAGCGTTAGCTCTAAAAATACACTAGAGTGTCATGTGAGGCATAAATTTTACACAAGTGGCCATAGAAGGAAGCAAAAAGTTGGGAGTGTCACATAAGGCATTATATTTTAGGAGTAGTGTCATAGAAGGAATTCTCTCCTTTTCTTTCCTTCTGTTTGGGGTTTTACCTTCCAAACTCCGCTACCGACACTGGGCGGGTCCACAGGACAGCGTTTCCTACCCGAAATTAACGAAACCCCCAACTCCAAACAGCTTTGGTTTTTTTTCTCATGAGGCTACCCAACTCCAAGCAGCTTTTTTTTTTAGGGGTAACTCCAAGCAGCTGGAGAGGCGAGGCCTCGTCCATACATGGGCCTAGTTTCCCTCAGCTGCGCTGCCCAGCCCAATTGTCTTCACTTTGTTTTAAGCCCAGCCAGCCATCTATCGCCTCCCCATCCCATCGTGCATCTTCCTTCGTCCAAGCGGTACGGAAGGGAAGCAGCCGACGTCTCCGTCGCCGTCGTCTCGTTCGTCCCCAAATCTTCACCGAGCTTCCGCTCCCCGCAGCAACGCGGAGGAAGGTATGGATCTTCCATTCTCTGCGTCCCTTTTTTTTTTTGGTTTCTTATGCCTGCCTGCTTGTGATCCTCGTTTGGTTCGGGTACGCGTACGTGGATTTCTTCTTCATAGCGTTCCAATCCCCATCCCGCGAATCAACCTTCCCCTTCTTCTCCGCGACCATCCAGAGACTGCCGCTTAGGGTTAGCGAGCTTCTCAAGTGGTCGCTCCACCCCTTCCCTCCCTACCCCAGATCGCCTCCCTCCGCGACGGCGCCGATCCACGTCGGCATCCACTTCCCTCCGCCCCTCCCTCCACTTACAGGTGTGGACAGATCTGCGCATGATTCCCTCCCCCCCTTTCAGAATTAGGGCCGTCCCGTAGCGCCATAAGGATTCTGCTTGTTCAGTGGTTTTTTGTGTGGATCGAGAAGGATTTCTACGGTGATTTCATGTCTTATGTAATGAGCCAAACCTATGAAGCGGTCAGTAAATTTGCGAATTGATTGATGGTAGATGGTGAAAATCTATTATGTGATGAGTTTATTTCAGATGCGTGTGTGTTGTACCGAATTCTTGATTGAGGTAGTACAGATGTTGAGTGTAATGCCGGTAACAGATTGAGAGGATTTTTCGCAAATCCACGTAGTTACTGAGTGGCTAATTTCTTGTTGGTCTAGTGGATGGGGCTTTCTGTTTTTGTATTTTTTTGTCTTACTTGTGAACCTGCCAGTCCAAAGCAAGAATTTCATCTGTTAAACACCAAACAAATTAGTCTAGGGTATTTAAGACTCCACCATTCACCATAGACAACAAATTTGTATCCATAAGTCTTTCCAAGCAGGTGATCACTAATTTCACTAGCTTATTTTCGCTGTAGCTTATCTGGACAGCTGGCTTATGGCACCCTTAATTTCGGGGTTTACTGGAAATTCGTTAAAATGCATCATTTTATCTGTATTTCAATAAATAGAACTCAGCGGTTTCAGTTGGTATTGGCATTTAGCAGTATGCACATGAATCTGATCTTTCCAAGCTCAGTAGACAAAGAACCACTTTCTTTATGACCGAAGTGTGCTGATGCTCATGTATTGGTATTGGTTCTTCTTTGTGCAGGAATGGACAAGTATCACAGCAACACCCGCTTTGCACCCCTGAGAGACGCTCCATTTGCTCTCCGTGGTAAGTGCTCTTGGAGGAATTTGCTATGTTATTTGTACCTCTGAATTCTGAAATAGTTTGAAGATATCAAACAAACACACCAGAAGTCAATTGTATAGGTGGTCGTAGTGGGTGCACATATGTGCCTTTCAAGTGCATTCTTGTTGTGTACTTTTGTAGGATGTGTAATGGACTAATAGCTGAGGTGCAAGCTGGAAAGAATATTAGATAGAGTGGTTTGATTGGTGTGTTATAAGAGAATGCATCTATATCTCATTTTTATCTGCATATGTGGGTTTGTAAGTCAGTTTGTTGTTTACTGAAGAACACCCATGTTTTTAGTTCATAAATCTTTGGCATGCAATTGCCATGTGTAAATGGTACTATACTATTATCAACATTGTTTTCATCATTCTTGCTATTCTTCTCTGTGGTTTACTTTTCTAACAAGACCGGTCACATTTGTTGCCTTTATCTTCAGGTGCCTTTGGTACCTCCAACTCGTCTTTCAACAACATGGATGGCCTTAGACACTCCTCAAGCATTGGGCAAGCAAGGAGCTACACATCTTCTCCCTTAGGAGCTCTGCGACAGAAGATTCCTCCATCTGGAAACCGATCCCTACATACAAGTCGTCCCCTGTCTGCTCCTGTTGCGAACCGCCCACTGTCTCCCCATCTTCCTCTGAAGAAGCCACAGCTGAGCGCTACGTTCTCCATCTCACACCGTATATTTGGCGTCGCTCTGGGTGCTGCCATCATATCCATTCCTCTTGCTACCAGGTTCAGCGTCATGTTTGAGGTCTGAGTGAAATGCAGCGTGCATCGATGAGGGGTAACATTGCTGTGACTGTTTCGTCGTTGGGCAGAATGCAACTGTAGGTACAGTTGTCATAAAGTCTTATCAATCTTGCAGATTTTATGAATAATAAGGGAAACTATCCTAAACATCAGTGTAACGAAAACATAATTTTGGGATCCGAACCAGATCTTGTGCTTTGGTTTCAGTGTTTTCGTTGCTCTTGCAAAAGGGGCATTAGTGTTTGATAGTTTTTGCCTGCTGAACTGATATTTCAGTCTAATGTTTGCTGCTGCACATATGTTGCAAGTGTTGTATTTTCGACTCCAGGGCATCTTTGGTTGTGGGGGAATAGTCCGGGATCCCCGCCTGATTCCTGGGTAGAAACTGCCACCCGTGGCCGGGGACAACTGTCCCTGGGCAAATTGGCTTCAAATCCCCGGGCTAAAAATAAACTAGTGCTCGTTGGTCTTGTCAAGGGCTGCGCCATCGCCTCGTCGTGGTTGGTCCGTTGCGCTCGTAGCTGCTGTGCTGCCTGCCCTCCATGGCATCTCGCCTGGCTGATATACCGACGAGAACACCGCCGTCTCATCTGGCCGCTCCAGCGACGAGAACGCGGCCGTCCTCAACATGACACCTGTCGAGCACGAGGTCGTCCTCGCCAGCCAAGCAGCTTTCATCTCCATCTGAGATCTGAGCAAACCCATTGGAGCTGCTAAAGCTTGTCGATGACCACCTGGCGCTTCTGCTCGGCGTATGGGTGTTCCGCCATCCGCTTGGTGAGCTAGAGAAACAGGGATCTCATATGTTCCCAGCAGCCCGCCACTGGCGGTGATGATTAGCTTGGTGAAGCGGGATATGTTTCCTCAATTGCATGGTGAATCTGTGCCGGCTCAACCCGGCAATCTGACCCATGGGTGGCCGTGCCCATGGGCACCCGACCCGAATGGGTAGGGTATGGGTCGTCATCTTTACCCATGGGTAAGCCCGATGGGTAACCCGATTAGTGATGGGCAGGACATGGGTATAAGTTTGTACCCATGGGTTACCCGATAAAAATTATTAATTTAAATACTTTTAAATTTCATATTCATATGTTCCATAAGATGCACATACATCAGATATATAAGTTGTACTAGCAAATATGCCCGTGCGTTGCAACCGGAGATAAAAAAATTATGGCTAACCAAATAAGTATGACTCAATATCCTGATATATGAGCGTACTCTATTTTAACATAGTGGTTCACCATGTTGCCATTTTTTTTCTCACCCTAGGCGATGATGGTCGTGATGGTCACGTGATCATAATGCACTCGACGTGGTAAATCTGAAGGCTATGAGTTTGCCAGTGCATGCCACACTTGTCACTATGTTGCGCAACGGAACGTTTAAAACTTTAAAAACAAATCTCATTGACCATGAACTACTCCCAACGCCAAGACATATAAAGACTTTCAAAAACCTAATCAAATCCTAGACATAAAATACTTTTGAATCAGTGAACAGTTTTTCAAATTGACAAACTTTTTTTTGAAATTTTTGATTTTCTCAAAAAAAATCATGAACAATAGTTTTGTTTACAATTTTTTTTGAATGTATGAACCGGTTTCATATTCATTCACATTTTTTGACTCAATTTTTTGAATTGATGATTTTTTTTAAATTGGGGAACAAAATTAAAAAAATAAATATTTACTATTATTATTGTGAACATTTTCTAAAATCTCATGGACATTTTTTTCAGATTCCCGAATATGTTTTGAATACACGATCATTTTTTCAAAATCATGAACATGATTTTATTTCCCAACCATTTTTTACAAATTGTGATTTGTTTTTTATAATTCTGCGAACAGTTTTGCAAAACCACCAACATTTTTTAAATCTGCAAACTTTTTATGATTTTCTAAACATTTTTGAATTCACATATATTTTATGTTTTTTATCAAACTTATTTTTTTGAAAACTCGCAACCTTTAGAATATTAAAATCCAGTTTTATTTAAAGAAGAAAGAAGAAAGAAAACAGAATGAGAAAAGAAAAGACAAAATAGTAAAATGAAAAAAAAAACAGGGGAGTGAAGCCCCGCACATGGGCCGGCCCATGAACGCATACATGAGTAGGACATGGGTGAGAAAAGAAAGATAAAAAATTGTGAATGTTGGGGATCGAACCTGGTCTGGTCGCTAAAAGAGCAATCTTCCAACCACTCTGATGCTCATCGTTCTGTGGCCTCTTTGCATCGCGCCCCTATAAAGCAACGAAGAAGGCGTCGATTTTTGGTCCCAACAGTCGAATCGTTTTTCCACTTACGGGTGGCATTGGTGGGTAATTTTAATCAACTTGAAGGGTAGTTTTAATGACGGATGACCAGAAGCGATGACTGCTTTATTCTCCATCTCTACTACTATTAAACAAGCAAACATATTCATCACTAAATACACCCAGTCTAACGTACACACAAAAACAAGAACCGATTACAACCGCATGATCAGAGCCACTTAGTTTAATCTAACCATTAAGATTGTACTAACCCTCAGCCAGAATTGCGTTTAGCAATTTGCCCAAGCGGACGAAAACTCTGCCGAACCAAACGTTCCACGCTCCACCCCGATACATTGCTCCGTTAATCCAAGGAAGGAAAAAACACAACCCGATGTCAAACAGATATAGGTATTTACAAAGAATGATGCGTCATAGCTTGGTGCCTTTTACGAATTTCAGTATTTGCTTAGAAGATACTGTATAAAGTATTGAATTCTTTGCGGCTAGCAACTCCAGTGGTGTGTTAAATATCTTCTCATCATTTGATAGGTAGATTCTAACCCCTGCTCTTCGTAGGGTTTGAAAGAAAGAAGAGAAGTTGAACCATGGGGAAAGGGAAGGTGTCCGCTAAGCCACCCACTAGGAAGCGGATGGACAAGCTCGATATGGCCTTTTCCTGCCCATTCTGCAATCACGGGAGCAACGGATGGACAAGGTTGATATGGCATTTTCCTGCCCATTCTGCTATCATGGGAGCAGCGTTGAATGCCTGATGCTAGTACCATCTTCATATATTATTCCTGTTAGTTCGTTGATGCTGGATGGCTATCTATCCATTCAACATTGTGTCTGGCCTTCTTTTTTCTTCAGTGATATGAAAAACCTGACTGGTGAGGCTAATTGTCAAATCTGCCAGAAAAGCTTCAGCACCACTGCAAATGGTACGTCCAAATCATACATAAAACTGCATATTGTACCTCCTAACATAGCCGTAGATGCCATACTGATTGGCTCTCAGCTAGAAAATTATGCACCAGGCACCTCATTTGGTTTTGTTCCTTCTCAACCTAATGATTGCAACTCCGGGAATGGGCTATAGCGTATGTATAAATTTTGTAAGCCATGCACATTTCATATACACTCTTGGGGGTTTAATCAATGTAATCAACTATTATAATAGAGCATAGCTGAGGTAGTAAATGATGCAGGGTTATATGCAGACTCGGTTGCCATTAAATGGTGTCTGTACGACAGGAGGATCCGACGAGTCGGATGGATGGCGGCGGCGGCGGCTAAGCTTCTCCATGTCCTGCTGCAGTTCCAGTGAGAGAGAGATTTGAAGGTGAGGAGGAGATATAGAAGAACAGAAGGAATGGAGAGGAGGAAGGGCAGGGGCGTGGCGGCCTTGACTGTGAACCTCCGGTTGCGACGGTCTCCGGCGACAGGCGGCGCATGGCGTCGACGCAAGCCTATATATGGGGCGGCGGCAGCGGCTTGGAGATGGGGAGCTCGGGCGTTTGGTGCGTTTGGATCGCAGGCCAAAGGTCATGCATATTGGGTACGTTTTGAATCGCTATCAAACCTGTCCATACAGAATGTTGCCATGATTTATCCTGATGTTGGCTAGATCTGAAGTATTACCTATCAAATCAATGATTCTTTCTGTTTTGAGGCCACATGCATGTTGATTCTGTCAACACACTGGGATCCCTGTAGATAGAACCATAAGAAGAGGACTGGTCCTCTGATCATTGTAGGCCTTCAACGCCCATTTAGGAATTAGGACACACATATATTATTTTGATCTCTGGCCAATGATTTGAGGAGCAGGCATCAGATGGTCTATCGCGGCGTACTTCTCCGTCGACGGAGACCCTCCACCTCCGGTGATTACAACCGCGCTCTACTCTATCGTATTTTTCTACTCTAGGCACATCAATCGTGGGGGCAATGTGTTGCTTGTTTTGTTTGGGTGTTTTTTTCCATGAGGTACCGGTTGGGATTCAGAGGAGGTGCGGTGGGGGGCTTTTTCTCCTGTAGGTGAACACTTTGATCCCTTTTTATTGGACCAGGCATGTCAGATCTTGCTCTTGCAATCGAGTTTTTGCTACCCTTCATTTCCTATAGCCAGATCACGGGATCAGTGTGGTTCTAAACTTTGTATACACTTTTGGATTTGTGAGCAAAACGAGATGGTGGTTCGATTACCTCCCAGACTTGTGACGCCCCCGATTCAATCGTACACTAATCATGCACGCAAATGTGTACGATCAAGATCAGGGACTCACGGGAAGATATCACAACACAACTCTACAAATAAAATAAGTCATACAAGCATCATAATACAAGCCAGGGGCCTCGAGGGCTCGAATACAAGTGCTCGATCATAGACGAGTCAGCGGAAGCAACAATATCTGAGTACAGACATAAGTTAAACAAGTTTGCCTTAAGAAGGCTAGCACAAACTGGGATACAGATCGAAAGAGGCGCAGGCCTCCTGCCTGGGATCCTCCTAACTACTCTTGATCGTCGTCAACGGGCTGCACGTAGTAGTAGGCACCTCCAGTGTAGTAGTCGTCGTCGACGGTGGCGTCTGGCTCCTGGACTCCAGCATCTGGTTGCGACAACCAGAAAGAAAGGAAAGGGGGAAAAGGGGGGGGGGGAGAAAGCAACCGTGAGTACTCATCCAAAGTACTCGCAAGCAAGGAGCTACACTACATATGCATGGGTATATGTGTAAAGAGCCATATCGGTGGACTGAACTGCAGAATGCCAGAATAAGAGAGGGATAGCTAATCCTGTCGAAGACTACGCTTCTGGCAGCCTCCGTCTTGCAGCATGTAGAAGAGAGTAGATTGAAGTCCTCCAAGTGGCATCTCCAAGTAGCATCTCCAAGTAGCATCTCCAGTGGCATCGCATAGCATAATCCTACCCGGCAATCCTCTCCTCGTCGCCCTGCGGAAAAGCGATCACCGGGTTGTCTGTGGAACTTGGAAGGGTGTGTTTTATTAAGTATCCGGTTCTAGTTGTCATAAGGTCAAGGTACAACTCCAAGTCGTCCTGTTACCGAAGATCACGGCTATTCGAATAGATTAACTTCCCTGCAGGGGTGCACCACATAGCCCAACACGCTCGATCCCATTTGGCCGGACACACTTTCCTGGGTCATGCCCGGCCTCGGAAGATCAACACGTCGCAGCCCCACCTAGGCAAAACAGAGAGGCCAGCACGCCGGTCTAAACCTAAGCGCACAGGGGTCTGGGCCCATCGCCCATAGCACACCTGCACGTTGCGAGGGCGGCCGGAAGCAGAACTAGCCCCCTTAATACAAGAGCAGGCTTACGTTCCAATCCGGCGCGCGTCGCTCCGTCGCTGACGTCTGAAGTGCTTCGGCTGATACCACGACGCCGGGATACCCATAACTACTCCCACGTAGATGGTTAGTGCGTATAGGCTCGTAGCCAGACTCAGATCAAATACCAAGATCTCGTTAAGCGTGTTAAGTATCCGCGAACGCCGAACAGGACCAGGCCCACCTGTCTCCTAGGTGGTCTCAACCTGCCCTGTCGCTCCGCCACCAAGTAACAGTCGGGGGCCGTCGGGAACCCAGGCCCACCTCTACCGGGGTGGAGCCACCTGTCCTTTCAGCCCCCAACTCCGAACAGTATCACAGGTAATGTAACAGTGTAAAATATATAGTATATGCCCGTGATCACCTCCCGAAGTGATCACAGCCCAGTAGTATAGCATGGCAGACGGACAAGAGTGTAGGGCCACTGATGGAACACTAGCATCCTATACTAAGCATTTAGGATTGCGGGTAAGGTATCAATGACTGTAGCAGCAATGACAGGCTATGCATCAGAATAGGATTAACGGAAAGCAGTAACATGCTACACTACTCTAATGCAAGCAGTATAGAGAAGAGTAGGCGATATCTGGTGATCAAAGGGGGGGCTTGCCTGGTTGCTCTGGCAAGAGAGAGGGGTCGTCAACTCCGTAGTCGAACTGGTCAGCAGCAGCGTCGGTCTCGTAGTCTACCGGAGAGAAGAGGGGGAAGAAATAATGAATATAGAGCAAACAAACCACCACAAAATATATCAAGGCAATACGCGGTGTTCGGTGTGCCCTAACGCGGTAGTAGGTGATACCGGTGAAGGGGGGGAAAACCCCCGGGAAAGTATTCCCGGTGTTTCGTGTTTTCGGGCAGAGGAGCCGGAGGGGGAAAGTTGCGGGTTCGATAGGTTAGGGGTGTGTGGCGGACGAACGGACCGCGTATCCGGATTCGTCTCGTCGTTCTGAGCAACTTCCATGTTGAAAATATTTTAATCCGAGTTACGGATTAAAAGATATGATTTTCTAAAGATTTTATTAATTTCTGGAATTTAATTAATTAATTAATTAATTCGAAAAATGAATTTATGACGTCAGCATGATGTCATGCTGACGTCAGCAGTCAACAGGGTTGACTTGGTCAACCTGACATGTGGGTCCCGCATGTCATACACTGTTTTAGTTAACTAACAGTTAATTAGGTTAATTAGTGATTAGGTTAACCTAATTATAATTAATTAACTTAATTAATTCCTTAATTAATTAATTAATTAATTAATCTTATTATTATTATTTTCTTTTACATTTTCTGTTAAAACGTTATATTCGTTGGGCCCCTCTCGTCAGTGGCACAGAGGCCCTAGCAGGTCGGGCCAACGGGCACCGATAGCGGGCGGGGGCGTCGGACGCGCCCGAGCGGGCGCACGCCCAGTACGGGCGGACCCGGCAGGGCACCGTTGCAGGGGAGGTCAGTGGCCATGGCGAGGCCATTGCCGGAGCAGGGTCCGGCCGACGGCGGCGACGGGACTACAGAGGCGGGGCGGAGTGTAGTGGCCGGACGCGGCCACGGCGGGCGCGCGCGGGCAGGCGAGTAGGGCCGTGGGGAGCGGCGGTGCTCGGCGGGAGTGGCGGTGGTGAGCACGAGCGACCACGGGGAGGAGCAACAGGGGGGTTCGGCGCGCGCGGCCACGGCGGGGCTCGCGTGGTCGCGGGCGAGGGAGAGAGAGGAGGGGCGCGTGCTCACATCGAGGAGTAGGGCAACGCGCGGGCGGCGCAACGCGAGCGAGCAGCGCCTCGGCAGAGCGAGGCGGGGCTCGGGCGCGCATGCGCAGGGGCACGCACGAGCGGTGCGGCGGGCGAGCAGGGAGGCGCGGGCGCGCACCTGGGCGCAGGGGGACGTCGGCGCGAGGCAGACGGCGCGGGGGGGGGGGGGCAGCGGGGAGCGCGGTCGCGACGAGCACGCATCGGGCGCGACCAAGTGCGGGACAGAGAGGAGGGGAGGCTTCCCGGAGCGCGGGTGAGCAGGGAGGAGGAGGAGAGGTGCTCACGGGGGTGGACGCGTAGGGTCTAGGCAGGGGGGATTGAGGAGGAGGGCGGAGACGACGGCGTCGAGGAGGCAGTCCGGCGACGCGGTCCGGGGCGGCGTGGTCTCCAGGCGGCAACGGGCGACGGCGTCGGGCGCCGAGCGAGGGAGAAGGGGATCGGGCTCCTCCCGATCCAGATCCAGCGCGAGGGGGTGGGAGAGAGCGAGTGGGGAGTGGGGGTGGTGGCCGTTAGGGTTTCGGGGGTTAAGGGGAGGGAGTGGGCCGGCCGGCTGGGCCGGTGGAGGCCAGCTGGGCCACTTGGCCCAGCAGGGGGGGGGGTCTTTCTTCCTTTTCTTTCTTTGTTGTTTTGTTTTTGTTTAGACCTTTTCTTTTTATTTATTTTCTTTTTTTATTTTATTTCTAGTTTCTTTTACTTTTAGTTTTATAAAAATTACCACTAGTGCCCAAATTTGTATTTATCATCAAACTACTGTAAGATTAATTCTTAACCCATAATAAAATAGTTTTAGCATTTTATAAATTCACTGGGCATTTGTTTAATTGTTTTCACTACTGTTTTAATCATTTTAGAGCCTTTAAACATTTTATCAAAGTTTGGTTTCTCCACCATAATTACTTACGATTTATTTGACACAGCCCAAACATTTTAGTTTTGATATTTGAAAATTTTATTGTTTGCCTATATTTTAAATTTTAATTTGAATCATTTTTGAACTAACTCGAGTTTATCAACAGTAACCGAGGTGACGTGGCATCGTTAACGCGGGATTATTGTAGCCTAATTATTCGGGCGTCACAAGACTGTACACCCGCACACACTTAACATCTTGATGAGGTGGACGGTGGCGAATTCAGTAGGGAGTGTCCTTTCCCTTGTACAGATGTGATAATTTGTTATTTGCTGGTTACAGAGGCAGTACATTCTTGATTATTCGAGCATGTGTTAACTGGTCCAGATTAAACCTAGGAAATGCAATTTTCTTTTTGGTTCGGTGTGACGATTCAGTTGTATTATTGATATCCTGCACATTCATTCTGAATTATTAAGTGTCAGTTTTGGTGCATGTCTTCAGTATAACAATAAACTGATTTTGTGTGCTGTGATAAACACTGATTGCTACTTGCTCATGGCGACTGCATACAGATGATCCTGATGGAGGAGATCCCGACGACCGATGTGAAGTCGGGGTGGAAGGAGGGCATGAAGGGCACCTTCCCAAAAGGAATGATATTATTTTACCTGTGTATAATTATGTATTTTAAAAAGTTGTCTGGTGTACTTTTTATATTATCACTATAATCTTTGAAGTTATATTTCTATATATATTTCACTTTTCACATGAGCTGAGGCACAATTTATTTGAAAATAAATTGTAAATTGATATTTCTGAATAGATTGAATGAGGTTTCATGTGTCTGTATTGCATTTTAGGTCAAATAAATTTGCTAGGTGCAGAGGAGCTATGAGAAAAGTTGTTCAAAAACCGAATGAACTTATTTTGTTCGTTCAGTAATGGAAATCGAATGCGGTGTTTTCCTTGCTGCTAGGGGCGCCCATGGTCACAGATAAACCAAACTAAGAGTGACACACTATATGTCTATAGCATGTACTTTCTCATCTGAGTCATAAGATGTGTCTTGTAGAGACGTGCGTGCACGTGCAAGGCTACTAGTAGTAGGTAAAGAGGTAAAGATAAAAATAGAGCCCCAAACCTCATAAACAAATGACCCAGTCATGTACGTAATGTACAGGTCTTTAAAGGCCACAAGGCAAAAATGTAGGAAGCCCAACAACGCACAACTATATTACTATTTATCTCTAAGCCTTTGGTTCTTTCACATTTCAAGAATGAAGGCCCGATAATGTTCGGCCCATACAACACACATCGCCGGTTCAGGCACCTGGTAAAGTTTAGTACCACCTCGGTTGGCCATGGGAATAGAGACGTCGCGGAGTCTATAAAAGGCATCTGTTGGCCGCTTGTTTATTTGTAACTTGCAAGGACAGAAACTTGTGGGTTTGAGCAGGATTCGTTCCTCAAGCAGGGCAGTCATCTGTGTCATGTGACAGTAAAAATAAATATTTATTTCAAACCCGATGGGTGCCCTAATGGGTCGGGTTGTCTGATGGGTTTGGGCATGGGTCTGACTCAAGACCCATGGGTAGGGTTGTGGGTCTGGTCCTTTGCCCATTTTGTATTCAGGCATGGGTTTCATAGAGCTCTACCTGGTCAAACCCAACCCGACTGCCGGCCATTGAGGACTATGGCTCTGTTGGTTTGAGCTTCAGTAATCAGATTCAACTTTGTCAGTGAAGCTGAATCTGCAATCTGAAACAAATAATTATTTCGAATCAACTCTATCAATGAAGCTAGCTTTGTGAGTGAAATTGAATCTTAAATCTAAAACAAACATCTATTTCAAATCAGCTTTGACAGTGAAGCTGAATTTAGATTTGGGTCATTTTTTGTGATTTTGTTGAAGCACCTTAAATTGTACTTTGGTTGCCAAGCTGATTATGTGACTCAGCTTTACCACTAAAGCGATCTATAGGTGATTCGAATTCAATCAAAGCTGAAACAAACATGATCTTATATAACTGCGAATCAGCTTTGCCACTAAATTGAATTTCTAGGTGATTCGAATCAGATCAAAACTGAAACAAACAAGGCCATAATGTCTTTTTATGCAAGTACTTTGTTCTCGTCTATACGACAACCATGGAGCCCAGCTCAGTCCCCGAAGTGCCAAATGCCGTTGAGAAACTCCCCCGTGGATTAGCATGTGACAAGGGAAATCACAAAACAGCCTTATTGTGTTTGATTTTCCTTGTTAGCTAGCTTAGTTTAGTTTTCCCCCTCTTTGGCAGCATAGCTTAGTTTTGGCCTTCGTTCTTTTGTAGCTTTGATTAGACTAGCTTCTTCTCTTTTGGTTGTACTAGATGACCAGTTGCGCCAAATGGCGCAAAGACCTGTTTAAAATCATGTTCATGTGGAAAATATTAGCATTTTTTCAATAACCGTATATTTGAGTACATTTGATAAGAACTTATACCCCTATATATAAAGGAAATTAAATGCAAATATTTTCTTAAGGTAATGATGCCACAAATTAGATCATTGGTGGGTCAAGATAATTGAATCTGCAATTAGGAACTCCGAGTAGCTGTAAACTTGCATTAAAAAAGAGAGTAAACAATAAAATGTACCTAATACATGAACTTGTAACATTGTGTACAAGAAAAGTTAATAGAAATAGTGGTCAATTACATCATATAATTTGGTTCTATACTCTTGTGTATATATCCTGAATGCTACCCCGTTGTGATCAACTCTTTGTCCTTCGAATCGAATGGCACAGCTACTGCCCCTTGTGGAAAAAGAAAGGGGGACTTTGTAATACCCATAAATGTAAACTTATAATTGAAAAAAAAACACAAGCACCATATATAAGGATATATTACAAACTACAATGTAGTTTGTAGGCTCATTCTTCAATTGACATTCTGGACATCAAATCAAAATTATGAGGTATTGCTGTGAATTGCAAAACTTCTAAACCAGGTGCTAGCCTCAGAACATCCTTCAATATGTACCTACCACAAATTATAGTCAGATTAATAAAATATATATCCCTTTTTAGAAGCGGAAAGACACAACCATTTAAAATAGAGAAACTTGGCGGCATGCGGCATAAAGAAGATATTGCTCATGCTCGCTTGAGACAAGGAATATAGCTAAAGAATTTTCCAAACCCTGAGAACAAACTACAATAAACAGCCAATAAAATTCTAATATTCTACATATGCTGGACACATGGATGTTACTACAAAAAGGGAAGGCATCAACAAGCATAAGTATCTCAATTGTTAGCTACCAATATTAGCAAATATTCTGTTATGGGAAACTATTTGATGGTAGAAACTCTGAAAGACGCAAATAGTCATTCTTCACATCATCATCTTGCTGGTGACCAAATAAACACTATTGTTTCATTATCTCATGACAAGCTATATCAAACGCATTGTCTCCTTTCATTATGACAAACAATCTTACTATCAATGGATATGTTCTGGAAAAAGTTTTTTTAGTTCTCACAAATCTGCACATGTTCTCGCAAACTGTATGTGACATGTGCAGCTTTTAGAGAACTAAACAAGCTTTGTATAGAACATGTGTAGTTCAAGGCATTATTTCAGAAAGTCTAGCTGTGCCGAAAAAAACTTGAAACCAACACTGTAAAAAAGCGTGCCGAGGACTATCAAAAATTTGAACCTGGTCCAAGCACTTCCTAAAATACCTTGTTATGTTCTCTATGAGTGCACTCATTAATCTGTCAGTTGGTGTCATAAAGAGCATCTGCGAGACACTTTTGACTGTGCAGCAGCTAGTGTCATGTAAAAAGGGGTGGAATCATCAGGTGAAGATTTTGCATCCCTGAGTATAACTAATAAGGATATTGCACTCCCTCCTGGTTCTCCTACCAGCAAACAATCATATCAACATATGAACAATCATATCAACATATGAACCACATAGTTGCTGGAAAAACAATGGTTTCTAGGTGGCTGCCTCGTTTCCGAGAGAGAGAGAGAGGAAGAGCATGGGGCAGCCGCAGCTCGGCGTCGAGGAGGCACAGAGACGGCCGGCCCCCCACCTCCCTTATTCTTATTGGGACAACACAAATTTTATGAGAAGATAACACACAAGAGATGTTTGATTTCTGGATACACGCACTTTCTGGATTGTGCGCATTTAAGCATGGAACAACATTCCAAGGAGAGCCATTGCAGGGCAAGAAAGTAAACCAACAATCAATAAAGAGAAGTGAGTTCATATCATATATGTTTAGCAATGTATCAGCACACATCAGCATTTATTTTTCTGAGAGATTCAATCAAAAATGAGAGAAATTTCCAAATTCTTACACCATCCATATTCCACCGGGATGCTCTATTTCTGAGTGACGCACATGCTATTTATACTTGGTAGCTAGGCATGCTAATACGGCCATCGCGGACAAAAGGTTAACATGTACACACTGTTTATCCATTAATATATATCCTAGCAGAGGAAAAATGCAAAAAAAAAAACCTATCCGTAGAATAACAGTTCAGTATCACTATCTAAAATAGTACGTCAAAATAAATCATCTATCCTCATCAGTATGCAGTATACCATCCGTCATAGCTTGGAAGAGACCATATGAATCCTAACCAATTACCTGGAAGTGATCAGAACAAGAGTTTCCGGAGTAGCCACTGCTCTATGTGATTCCAGCTATAGCTACGGATTGACTGAACTTTTTAACACTGGGCTAGGGACTTCAGGCTTTGAGCTTCAGTCAGTAGGATATTCTATCGAAACAACATAGACATTGTCCTCTTGCCTGATCTTGGTTGCACCTCGGATAGACCAGACCATGAAAGTAGAATCAACAATCAATAAGGCCTTGTAAGATCAGACTATGGTTTTGGTCGATGCCACACGTATGATCTATTTCATCCCAAAGAAGAAATAACATATGATTTGGATTGCAGTCTCTAAAAATATAGAATAGTTAAATAAACCGAGGGCCTACCAATCAATAATTTTATCTCCAGATGTCCTTTCATTAATTCAGGGCAATAACTCAATAGAGTAAAGCACATCATAGGACACACAGTTCAGATGCAAAGAGCAAATCCCCAGTTGAGTTCTACTCAACGACAAAAATGATGATACGAATTGTAAGCTAGCTAGCACATCTACACAAAGAATTAGCATGACAAATGCAAGGAAAATGGAGATAAATCTTCGACAGAGATTGAAGAAAGAAAACAGGATGAGCTCACCTTTGATATGCAATAGCACATTTAGTAATAACCAATTTCTTCCTTAATCATGCAGGTACCCAGGACCCTGCGCGTTGCAGCGGAAAAATAAGCTATTAAAAATGTAGAAAACTAACAAATATCATATAGTGCTTGAAAACAAAAGGCAACAGTTGGTAGAGGCGATTATATAAAGAAGTCAAAGCTGCCAACTTCCTCATGATCAGTTGTGCTACACATTAAAACAAACATCATTCAATTTTTTTTTGCTAAAGACTGTAATTATTAAAATCTATGTAACATCTCAAAAGATTTATCTAACTGGAAAAATCAAATAACAATGTACTGAATGGATATCTATTGAAACATATAGTGCTAAATAGCATGGTAGCGTTACAATATTTTTGTTTGTTATTCCTATATCTGTTGTGCGGTCAGTCGAAACGAATAAATAGATTACTAATTAAGAATTCTACTTAATGAAGTATCTAAACTTTTTTTGCGGGTAAATGAAGTATCTAAACTGACAGTTGGTAGAGAAAATGCAAAGATATCAAGATATCTCTAGAAACATGTTCTTCTTGGTCTTTCATGTAGAAGTCTTTGTCAGCAGAAGAACCAAGCGACTCCGTGATGAAATATTTCTCGTAGCTATCAATTGAAGTTGACGGTAAAATAATGACAAAACCATGCATCCAGGTATATGACATCAATGTATTACTTTTGTGCTAGTATTGATATGGAATATCATTAAGCAGAAAACAATATGTATACCATAGGTACGGAAAAACCTTAAGCAAAAGCATAACAATCTTATGTCAATTCTATAATTATATGCTATGTTAGAAAAGGTAACATTTCCTATAATAAATGGATATTTGATATTTCTCATGCAGAACTCTGCTTGTGCCTGAAATACCATTTATATGATTAACGATATGGACACTTTATTATCTTCTAGGAGCAACAAAATATGAGTTCAGAACGGTACAGAATGACATGAATAGAACGTTAGAAATACTATGGTGCATTGCCGTTCAGAACTGGCCAAAATCTACCACTTTAATTGCCTCTGTATGCAGGCATTCTACAGTACGGTGGATGGAAAGGGCCGTGACAAAGAAAAGAAAGTATTGCCTCTAGGCATGCAAATATAATGCAACGGGTAGAGCTCTGTTTCTTCAAATGGATAAAAAATAATTTACCTTGCTCGCTTATGAAATACATGATCGTCCCCGGTTCACAACTCTCATATGTGTGACCAATAATCCAGTACCAAAATCTGCATATGCTGCCTCGTTCTTAGTTACAGTATATGCAATTGAACAAAGCAAACTGGGCAAAAAAGAAACTACCATGGAAAGTCAAGAGTACTTCCATATCATAATCTTCTACGCAAGCATAGGAACATGAGCTCTATAGGAGGACATGGTTGGACACCGACTCTTGTAGATGATGAATCTGATTTGCATTGTTGCACACCGACTCTGTTTTCACAGTGAAACAGAACAAATAAAGCAACATGACGAATTCTACTGATTATTGCAAATCATCAATCTTCACAAATGAAAATATAGGTAAACATATCATTGTGGGGGGGGGGGGGGGGGGGGGCATCCTTCTAACCAATAGAATCATCCAAATTCAAATCAATCCATCAGTATCGCCCAGCTGACTGCATTGGCGAGGAAAGATCGCTTGGTGGAGCCACGGCAAGGCGATGACGACCGTATGTCAGGCGAACCCCAAAAATTATAGACAGCCAACCTGACGGCACAAACGCAGGAGTTCATGGAATATGTACAAAGACCTAATCAAGCAAGCCAATCAGAGGAAACATAACCTTGCTGGTCAACAAAACATTGTCCAGGCCCATTTCAAGCCATCTTGAAGGTTCAATATGTTGAATTCCTATCAATCAAGATAAGACTGATGTAATAGACTGGCGTAAAACTAATGATTTGCAGTATATGATAAACAACCTTTTGTACTATATAGTGTACATTAAAAAAATCCTATTTTGATAACCATGATAGCAGAAAGATCTAAGTATCCCTACAAACAATTATTCTGCTATTTTTTTCTTCTTGTTGGCATAATCAGGCACTACAACAACTATCCAGATTTAAAAATGTCCAATTCCACACTCTTTTTTATGTGGTATTGCTAGTTCTTGTGTATCCCAATAACTTTCCAAAATCAACACTAATAAGCCTTTTGAATGATTAGTGATTTGCCTGAGAGTAAAAGCGCACAAGTATATTCATGAACTGCCCTCGTACTGCCTGCAAACTGCGCTTTGGGTTCGGAACCGCCCTGCATCTGGGCGCTCGTGCAGCCATGGTCGTGGATCCCGCAGCCGTCGTGGCGTTGAGGAGCCTGAGCAGGAAGCCCACCGGGGTGCTTGGTCTTGGATCCGGCCGTCCGCTTGTCAATCTAGGGGACTTGGCGATGGCGATGGCCTGCACCTGCACGCCCGCCATGGTGCTCATCCTTCTGTTTCCATTGTGATGGCCTACCTGCAAAAACCACCCAACCGCAGGGGTCATCCAGAAGAAGAAGAGGGGAGGGGAGGGGAGGGGAGGAGGATGGAGGGCGTGTGTACCTTTGAAGCCAAGGTGCTGCAGCCCGTCGCAGGCGTCGAGGGCCACCACATCAGAAAACTTCGCTCCCCACCCCACCGAGAGAAGGCCACCGCCGTGATGGATGGGTGTGGGGCTAGGGTTCTGCCCCCATCCATGGCCTTCCTCGAGGACCAGGTGGACGACGGCGCGCTGGTGCCGGTGCCGCTGCGGATCTGGGCGTCGCTCCGCTCGATCTGGGGCCTCCCCTCCCCTTCACTTCCCTTCCCTTCCTTTGGAGAGGAAGGAAGGTGTGGCTGGAGCGGCGGCGCTGGAGGGATAGGAGGCCGCCGGAGTTTGGGTTGGATGGTTGGGAGTCGAGGCAGAGGAGAGAGGAGCGGTGGTGGTTGCGGGTCATGGGAGAGGAGAGCGGCGGCTAGGGTTCATGCGCGTGGGGAGCGTTCCTTTTGCTGTCGCTCGCTGCCCGCTCGATTCGCTGGAGGAGAAAGCGGACGGGTGCGGGGCCTGCACGTCGAGCGCGGTGGTTTTTTCCTTCGCGTGGTGCGCTGCAACCCCACGCGCGGGCACGGTGCGGTGGGCCTTTTTCCCTCGCGTGGTACCGTGCGCTCGATGCCTTCGTTGTGACTACCTACCCCTTCATCCTTTATAAGTTAGATGCTTAAACTTTGGAAAATATGTAAAAATTATTGTAAGAAGAAATTCTCACAGTTTCGGGTAAAAAACGGAGACACGGTTGCAACAGGGATGTACGTACGTACTGGTCTCTCTCACTGAGAGCAGCTTGTATCAGATCAGATTCTTCTGTATGTATATATCAGGTGGAACATAAACAAACATTCTTCGACTCCAGCCAAATTGTTGAGCACAAATAAAGAAAAAAACTTACGTGCTTGCTCAACCTGTTCCCCCGCGTCCTGGGATGGCACGAAGCCGGCCAGCCGAGGGATTCATCCACATGCACTACCTGTACATTGCTACTACTCTAAGTAAGGGGCCTTTATCACATGTTGCAAAAGGAAGACATGAAAGAATGGCGAATGGCACGTGATTGATGAGACGATGACATGACCGAATGCTACTGGTACTAGTGTGACAATGCTTGGCACATCCTTTTTGCATGATTGAGGTAAACTCAGGTTTCAAACAGCCTTAAAATTTGGCGGATGAGCGCGCCCATAATGCATAAGATCGTGTGACACATCATTAAGCTTGGCAAGGGAGTAGACGCCAGCCTAACAAATCGAAAGGTTGCATTAACTAAACTCTGGTATGTGGTGACAGCAAACGAAATAGACCGTGCGCATCACCAATGTTGCTATAATATCTCATGCACCGGATTGTGCTAACTAGGTTTTTTTTCTCTTTTCAAAAGTCCGCCTACCTGTACCATATTCTTATAGAAGGCAGAAACAAGTTATGAAAGACTACCCTTATTACTGCGAATAACGAATATAGTACAGACTCCACACCGGGGCATGCCTGGAGACAAGCCACCACAACACAAGGGTCTACCCTAAACCGAAAGACAAAGCCGTGTCTCGACCAACAACATCGCCTCGGAAGACAACACATCGTCAAGTAGGTGGCGGGATTGGCTGGTCTAAAGGAAGGCATCGTCTTGGATGCATCAACTACGACCTACATAGCACCGTTGAAGATCAACCTGGAACGACAACGAGCACAAAAAAGGAGCGCAACACATGACCTTCAAGTCGTGTCTCCGTACATGATGCTCCCCGCAGAGGAACGACATCGAGGATGCCGCCATCACCGATTCAGAAACTAAACCTAGGCTCGCCCGGTGATAACAGCCAAACTCAAATGCGAGGGGGCGACAGATGCCAACACACCTCGATGACGCCTCCAAGAAGGGGATCAAAACCCACGGGTGCTGTCCCTGCTGACATCGACCGAAGACGCGTAGGACTTTCATTTGTAACATCGCACACCTCCACCCCCGCCCACCGGATTGGGGCAACACCGCCAAGTTGGATCACTTTGCCATCGCCACAACTCCTCGACATCGTAGCTAAAACGACGCGATCCACCAACTACTCGCACGAACTAGAGCAGACGACACATCTTACAACTCCTGTGCGGCCGAGAGCCCGCAACCCTGAGCCATCTTCCTCCAGCCGCACAGTCAGGGCCACGCCACACTACAACATTTGCACCAACTCCAGGTGGAGAACTGCACCATGGTCGCGGCGCCATGACCCAAATCGGGCAAAGTGGCATGGAGCAAGGAAATAAATAGAGTTAACTTTTTTGTATTTCGAGGTCGGGAAGAAAAGAAAAGGAGTACTAGGGTTTTGAGAGCAGAAGGCGGCCTGGAGGCGGTGGCACTTCCCCTCGACCTGTTGGTGCCAAATTGTGGGTCCCGCTACCCTCCGTCGGCCACTACGGTGTGGAAGGGTGGGGGCACATCAGATATGTGTGTCTGGTTCGTGTCATGTAGAGGCTTTTTAGTTCTTCGTCGCCAGTGAAGTTTAGGGCAGCGCCGGTGGCGAGAATAATGGTTCATTGGCTTTCCTATGTCATTGGCCTTCCTTGGATGAGCATTGACGGATCGGAGGATGATATCGATCGTAGGTTAGAAGAAAAGGGCTTAATTAATGTTTTGTGCAGTACGTTGTTTTTCAATAAAGAGCGTTTTTGTTACCTCAAAATATAACATCAAGCATTGAAGGGGATACAAAATATGGTGAGCAACACTCTGACCTCTGCATAAGTACGATGCACACATCCAAACACTAACAGTCTGACAAAAGATAAATAAAAAGACTGATATATCAACAACGTTGGAGTCATGTAAAACCGATGCAATGCCTTTGTTAAAGCAGGTGATGGGCCGTTTCAAAGGGTAGGTTGTCATCTATGTTGGGTAAAAACCTCTCAAGCCAACCGCTCCAACCGCATACACACCGCCATGAATATCGATTAGGTCTTCGTTCGATGCAGCATAGACCATGTATGAAATGAGTGCGTACAACTCATAGACCAAGAGGCGCACTGCATCTGTATGGGGCCTCATTAAGAAATAGAAAATAAAGATTCTAGTACACATGCATCTCTACTTTTTACTCCAACCTTTTCAGCTTTTGTCACCGGACCACACTTTTTCTCTTCAAGCACCCGCCTCCTGGAGAGGATCCCGCTTCCCTATCCGAATCTACTTTACGTCATATCCGATCCTAGATGGCATGCGAGGCATCATCTTAAGGCTATGCATTGTACATGCCCTTAACAATATTCCTAGCAAGATATTACCCGGTGTCAGATTGTCCAAACTGAATTTTGCTGAGCCTGACGTCCGCGACACAAAAGCTTCCGGGTGTCTCGCATTTCTCTTTATCGCTGAAAGGAATCCAATTGCCGAGGGCAGCAAAGAAAGCCGCTTTATGATGCCCCACGAGGCCACGATCGTCTCGCACCCGCGGTCGCCGTCACAGTGCCAGCCACTGCCTGGCCTCGGCAGGCATTTCATTTGCCAGGAAGAGGGCTACAAATATCCCCCCAAAACCTCCTCGGCCACCCGGGATCATCAGCAAGGCCAAGAAACCAAGCGAGGTTCCGTGGTGTTCTCGGCTGAGCTCTTTGGCTTCCGCCGGTAAGCGCCCGATAATCCTAGTCTTTTCTTCAAGCAAGCAAGTCGATTAGCTCGTTGGACAACCGACTGATGGCGCGGTCCGTTCCTCTTTGCGGTTGCAGGTGAGCTGCGCCGCCATTTCGTCCTGCTGAGCATTTCGTCGAACAGCTGGTAGGCGGCCACGGGCAGAGCAGGAACTCATTCCCATCGCTTGCGTTCCTCTTCTGCTTGTTCTCCTGGTTCCTCGGTGCGATCTCGGCCTCTAAATTCCTTCTGTTGGGTGGAAACAGAGGTCGTCTAGATCGAGAACAAAGTGTCCGTGTTAGCTTCTGGTTCTGGAGGTCAAGAAGCCACTTGTGCTTTCTTGCTTCGGGCAGATGGGCTCTGCTCACCTTGCTGCCATACTGCTCTGTGTCTGCATTATTGCCGGTGGTGCCATAGCAGACAGCCAGAATGGCACCAACGGCGTCCCGAGGCCGGCTGAGGTGCGCATCGGTGCGCTCTTCACATTTGATTCGGTCATCGGGAGGGCAGTGAAGCCGGCTATCGAGCTCGCTGTTGCGGATGTCAATGCTGATCCAACCGTACTCCCCGGGACAAAACTGAGTCTTCTTATGCAGGACACCAATTGCAGTGGCTTTGTTGGAACTATTGAAGGTTCATACATCTTTATTTTTCATCAGTTTTTCTTTTCCAGAAATCTTTCTGCATTCTATATCTGCAAGTTAGTTTAGTATCAACGAATAATGCTATGCAAGTTAGTTTTTAACTCTGCTAATAACTAGACATGAGATATAAGTTGATGAATATTATCGGTATATTAGTTTAGTACAGTATACACATTTTTTTCTTCAGGTACACACAAAAATGCTTTTTGTATTAGAATAAACCGCCAAGAAGGTGCAAAGTGCCTCGCTGCGACCAAAACTGAAACATAACTTATGTAGAGAAGCAAGCAAAATAAAGCCAAAACCGAACCCAAACAGAACTGCTAGATATACAAGTTAGGTTTCTAACTGCGCTTAGTAACTAGACATGAGTAGCAGATGGTGAAGATATTTGAGCCTGGTCGTATGGTAATTAGCAATTTGCCATTTTAATCTGCTTGCCATGCAATCATCATTTCCTGAATTAAACATCATTCTCCTTTAACTGATTGCTTGGTTTTCTTTCCTTGCACGTGCTGTATTTCTTTTGCACTTCTTTTTAACTCAATCTTGGTAGCCAACACCATAATCAAATTCAGGTACAGAGAAAATTTCGCTTGGAAAGTTGCAAAGCTATGTAAGGTAGTTCCGTGATATCATGGCAACTGCAGATTTGAGTCCTACTGAGTATTTTTTTTCTTATGCGGACTAGAAGTAGATCGCCTTTTCTAATTGTAACTTTCCTTAGTTTTCTTATACTTGCTATCTTATAAGTGAACATATAATTTATTTATCTCTCACTCAAATCTTGGAAGAGTTTGATAACAATGCTACATGTGCAGCATTGCAGCTTCTGGCCAAGGATGTCATCGCTGTATTAGGTCCACAATCATCCGCAATTGCTCATATCATTTCTCATGCCGTTAACAAACTCCAAGTCCCACTTATCTCTTTCGCAGCCTCCGATCCTACCCTTTCTTCCCTTGAATACCCTTACTTTGTGAGGGCTACACAAAGTGATTACTACCAAATGTCTGCTGTAGCTAGTATCATCAGTCAATATCAATGGAGAGAGGTCATCGCCATCTATGTTGATGATGACTATGGTAGAGGCGGCATCACAGCACTAGGTGATGCCCTTGCAAAAAAGATGTCCAAGATAGCCTACAAAGCAAAATTGCCACCTGGTGCTGGAAGGACTGCAATCCAGGATATGCTGATGCAAGTGAATGAAATGGAGTCCCGCGTCTATGTTGTCCATGTGAACCCTGACTCTGGGATGACAGTTTTCTCTGCCGCAAAATCTTTAGGGATGATGAGTAGCGGCTATGTATGGATAGCAACAGACTGGCTTTCTTCAGTGATAGATTCATCTGGGCATGTTGATTCTGATGCGACAGAAAACACTCAGGGGGTTATTACGCTTCGGCAACATGTTGCTGACTCTGGCATTCAGCAGTCCTTGCTGCCCAAACTGAACAATCTGACTAGGAAAGAAAACCGTTCGAGCTTCAGTTCTTACACTGCACATGCTTATGACTCCGTATGGTTAGTTGCTCATGCAGTTGAGCAGTTCCTGAGTGCAGGGAATGCAATATCTTTTTCTGTAAACCAAAATTTGCAAGCTATAAAAGGAAGTAGCCTTCAGTTAGATTCTCTCAGAGTTCTCAACAATGGAGATAAATTACTGGAGAAAGTGTTGCAGGCAAATTTCACAGGGGTTTCAGGCCAAGTACAATTTACTTTGGACAGGAATTTGATCCATCCAGCTTATGACATCCTGAATATCGGTGGTACAGGTTTCAGAACCATTGGGTATTGGTCAAATTTTTCTGGCCTCTCAGTTGCTGCTCCAGAAAACTTGCACTCAGTACCACTGAACTCTACAACCAATGATATACAGCTCCATGATGTTATCTGGCCTGGTCAGACTGCTGAGAAACCCCGTGGTTGGGTGTTTCCGTACCATGGGAAGCTTCTAAGGATTGGAGTGCCTCTGCGTACAAGCTACAATGAGTTTGTGATGCAAGATGATGGGCCTGATGGGGTGAAGGGGTTTTCAGTTGATGTTTTCAAATCTGCAATAAGCTTGTTGCCTTACCCCGTGGGATGCACTTTTGTTTTATTTGGAGATGGACTGAAAAATCCGAGCTACAGTGACCTTGTACAGAAGGTGTCCGAAAATGTGAGTAACATCTCCATATCATTGAGTCTGAAAAACTATTGTACCATCTTTATTATACTGGATTTTATTCATTTTGTTCTTCTTTTTTGGTACCACTCAGTACTTTGATGCTGCCATAGGGGACATCTCTATTGTGACAAATAGAACAAGACTTGTTGATTTTACCCAGCCATATACAGAATCAGGTCTCATTATTGTAGCTCCAGCAAGGGAGACTGAATCAAACGCTTGGGCTTTTCTGAAACCATTCACCTTTCAGATGTGGTGTGTTCTAGGTTTGCTCTTCCTCTTTGTGGGTACAGTTGTTTGGATCCTGGAACACCGCACTAATACTGAGTTCCGCGGAACCCCAAGGCAACAAATTATGACAGTATGCTGGTTAGTATATGTATTGCATAACATTTCTGTTTTTCAGAGAGTGCAAGCTTTTTTGTTATCTGATATATGATGTCTGCTCTGCACCTTTCAGGTTTAGCTTTTCAACCATGTTTTTCGCACACAGTAAGTTCTGAGATCAAACTTGTCAAGATATTAAAGACTCTTTTGGTTCACTCTTATATCCACATTTTTTGTTGGTTTACACAGGAGAGAACACTTCTAGCGCACTTGGCAGATTTGTGCTCCTTGTGTGGCTCTTTGTTGTGCTCATTATTAACTCAAGCTACACAGCAAGCTTGACATCACTTCTCACAGTCCAAGAGCTATCATCAGGGGTAAAAGGTCTTGATAGCTTGATCTCTAGTTCAAGTGCAATTGGTTATCAAGTTGGATCGTTTGCCAGAAATTATCTTGTGGAGGAGCTCAATATCGCCGATTCCCGTCTGGTGCCACTAAACAGCCCATCTGATTATGCAAGAGCACTAGAGCTAGGGTCAGGAAATGGTGGTGTTGCAGCAATAATCGATGAGCTACCATACGTTGAGATCTTCCTGTCAAAATACTGTAAATTCAAGACGGTTGGTCAGGTTTTCACAAAAAGCGGATGGGGATTTGTAAGTTAATTAATTTTGATCAGATAACTCATTCAATTCAAAAAAAAAGGTGAAATGACTGTTGTTTTTCTCTCCTAAATATCTTATTGTTGTACTGTATTCTGCTGCAGGCCTTTCCAAGAGATTCCCCTCTTGCGGACGACTTGTCGACAGCAATCCTGACACTATCAGAGAACGGCGACCTCCAAAGGATCCATGATGAATGGTTAAGTGGGATGAAAGGATGTGAGTCAGATGATAGTGGGATGAGCTCAAACTCCTTGAGCCTATCAAGCTTCTGGGGCCTCTTTGTCGTGTGTGGCCTTGCATGTGTCATTGCTCTCCTGATTTTCTTCTGGCGAATATTGTTTCAGTACAGCAAGTATAATAACCAGGTTGAGCTTGAAGCGGCAATCGTGAACCGGCCAGCAAGGCTAACCAGCATCAAATCGCTAATCTCTTTTGTTGACAAGAGGGAGGAGGAGGTGAAGAATGCTCTCAAGAAAAAGCCTAATGGCTCTCAGCAGGCAAGAATCGGCATTACAGAAGAACCATCTACACTGCCGCTGTAAAACTTACATCCCTGCTGCATGACTAACATAGTCAGAACAAAGTGCGGTCCTGCTGCAATTGAAGTGGCAGATTCCGAAACCACGGGTGGCGATGAACCGACGACGCGGCTTTCTTGTGTTCCATTTGCTCTGGCTATGGAAACCTTGCAGCGTCCAGAGCAGCTGAAGTAGAAGAGTATTTTCTCTGAAACATGTTACCAACTTGTCGATGGGAGAAGTAGCAGCATTCGGTTGTGGTATGTACCTGGTACATACCACAATCTGAAGTAAGCTCTCCAGATTGTAGCTACAATTTTTTTCTGTCAGAGTGCGCTTTTCTTTTTGAAATTAGAAGTAACCTCTTGTGTTCCAAGTTATTGTAGCTACAATCAATCTGAAGCATGTTCTGAATAAGCCGAGGAGTCTGAATCCTTGTTTGGTGTGGTGTGTGCCTGGTACTCTAGTTGCGCATTTCCTTTCGCTACTGAGCTGTGCTGTGATGAAAGAGTAACATATGCATCTCTACTATTTCGCTTAAGTGCGAAATCTTTTACATCCCAGCAGACTCGAATCCACATCGAGCTTAATGAACATTCTCCTCTGTGCCTACAGAATTCACGTCTCAAAAAGAGCAATTTTAACATTGCTCAAAAGGAAATCTCTCTCTGATTACAACAGCGGACCTGTCCAGCTCTCCCTTGCTTGCTGCAAGGCAATGAAGGAAAGGAATTTTACTTGCCGATTCTCCATGCGACTGTTTTTTTATAAAAGAAGGATGATCCCCGCCTCTGCATCTCGTAGATGCATGCAGCCAATTCTCCATGCGACTGTCTGACAAACTAATCCGGACTTAAACTTGGATTACGATAGGAAGGTAGCATGGCCGCGTCTCCCGGGATATCTTTTAGCTTGTTTTGATTTGATTGCTGGTCCCGGTTAAGTTTGATTGCCTAATCTGCTCCTAACTGCAACTGCAACTAGATTCAGGTAACATTAGTACATCAACAAATCACCCTCTCCTCTTCCAGAAAAGGAGTAGACATCAACCAACCACTTGTTGATTGAAGGGTGTTGAACGTGACATATCTTGTATCTCTAGTCTTATCTTCTCTAGCCTTGTATAGCTAACTCCTAGAGATATGGTAGGATTAGTTACCTTCTCACGCAAGACATCCTGTGTATATAATGTAACCTACTCCATGGAATATAATGAGTTGCACCAAATATCCTCTCCACATGGTATAAGTTGTACCGCGATCTTCTGTCGCTTCCGCACCCCTAAGCCGCCGCGCCTACCCCTAGTCGCCGCCGCGCCAACTCCTAAACCCTACTGCCGCCGCCGTCGCTACTCCTCCCGTAGCCACCGCCGCCGCCTCCTCCTTCCCACACCTCAAGCCGCCGCCGCCGCCACCTCTCCCGTAGCCGCCGCCGTCGCCGCTTCTCTTCTTCCCCCTGCCCCCACTACCCCTCTCCCGAAACCCTAAGGGCCGCCGCCGCTACTCTCTTCCCTCTGTAGCCGCCGTCGCCATCTTCCCCACACCCATCGCAGCCACCGCTCCCTCCTCCTCTCACCACCACCCAAAACCCTAACCACCCGCCGTCTCCATGGCCAAGGCTGACGCATCCGACGCCGGTTCCTTTTCCGGTGCCATGTTCACCTCCGATCGCCTCAACGAGATTCACATCAAGGACCACGTACCTGTCATCCTCGACCTCGACTCGCTGTCCTACAACGCATGGCGCACGTACTTCGCGCTGTTGTTCCTCTCTTACCGTCTCATCGAGCATGTTGACGGGAGTGTTGACATCCGCGACATGAAGGACGACGACGAGTGGCTCGCTGTGGACGCCTGCATCGTCAAGTGGCTCTTCCTCACCATCTCCGGCAGCCTCTTCAACATGGTGAACGCCCGCGATCCGTCCGCGTATGCTATGTGGACGCGCCTGTGTGATCTCTTCCTCGACAATCAACTGCAGCGCCGCGTCTTTCTTCAAGGGGAGTTCTTCACTATGCAGCAAAACGATCTTTCGATCGATGAGTACTGCACGCGGCTGAAGGTTCTCGCCGATGAGCTACGCGATGTCGGCATGACCATCGATGACTCGGTCCTCCTCACCAACCTCCTCCGCGGCCTCCACCCCGACCTTGGCCAGTCCGCTGCCAACCTCTCCCTCATCACGCCAACGTACGCGAAGGCGGTCACATACCTTCGCATGGAGGAAAAGCGTCTCCGTCACACCGCTTGGCAGGCGACCCACGCTGCTCTCCACGTCGGCCTCGCCGCCGGCCACGGCTCTTCTCCAACCCAGTCGGGGCCGCATGCTCCCGCTCCTGCCCCGCCACCCGCGCCCGCGCCCTCCGGCGGCCGCAAGCAGAAGGGTCGCGGGGGCTGAGGCCGCAACTCAAACACGACGCCGCGCCCTCCTGCTCCCGCGGCGGCTGCACCTCCCCCGCCATGGCTCTCAGGGTATAACCCATGGACGGGAGTAGTGCATGCCTACTCCATGCCCGTCCCCCGCCCACCAGCTCCGGGCATTCTCGGGCCACGGTCGAGCACCCCTCAGGCGCTGCTCACCGCACCGGTCCCTGTCGCGTATGGCACCGCCGCGGCCTACGGTGGCCCGTCGGCCTTTGGTGGTCCCTCGGCGTACGGCGGTGCGCTGGGCTATGGTGCATATGGTGGCGCCCCTCCGGTCTACGACCCTTCATGCTACCCCCTCGCCGAGCGCCTACAACGGAGGCGGCGATTGGTACATGGACATCGGCGCCGCTGCTCACATGGTCTCCAACCCCGGTATCTTATCTCGTGCCGCTCCCTATCCCTTCTCCTCCCGCATCATGGTTGGTGATGGCAGCTCTCTTCCCATCACCCATCATGGTTCATCCTCCCTTCCGTTACCCTCTTCTTCTTTAACTCTCAATAATGTGCTTGTTTCACCATCCTTAATTAAAAATCTTTGTTCTGTTCGTACTCTTACTCGTGAAAATCATGTCACTGTTGAGTTTGACGCTCTCGGTTTTTCTGTTAAGGATGCTCGCTCCCGGAGGGTTCTGCACCGATGTGATTCTCCCGATGATCTCTACCCATGCGGTGCTTCTACACGCAGTGGCCCGGTTGCTCTTCATGCCGATTTCTCGCTTTGGCACGCTCGTCTCGGTCATCCCGGCACCGACGCTCTTCATAAAATTTTGAGCACTTTTCCCTTTTCATGTAATAAATCAACGGCTCACACTTGTCATGCTTGCCGCATAGGAAAACACGTTCGTCTACCGTTTTCTTCTTCATCATCAATTGCTACTTTTCCCTTTGATGTTATTCATTGTGATGTTTGGACATCCCCAGTGCCTAGCAATTCGGGTTTATCATATTACCTTGTGATTTTAGATGATTTTTCACACTTCACTTGGACTTTTCTGTTACGCCGCAAATCCGACGTCGCCTCCACCCTCCACTCATTTTATGCCTATGTCAACACCCATTTTCATCGCACCATTGCTCATCTTCAAACCGATAACGGAAAAGAATTTGATAACCTCGCCATTCGCCATCTTCTATCCACTCATGGCACCATTTTTCGCTTAACTTGTCCATACACATCCCAACAAAACGGCCGTGCCGAACGTGTTCTCCGCACCCTCAATGAGAGTGTCCGTGCTTTGCTCTTTCATGCACACATGCCACCTCGCTTTTGGCCCGATGCGCTCGCCACCGCCACTCTCCTTCTCAACCTCCGGCCGTGTAAACCACGCTGGAAGTATACCCCTCACCATCTTCTGTTCGGGTCTCCTCCATCATATGATGATCTTCACGTCTTTGGTTGCTTGTGTTATCCCAATATCACCGCTACCGCGCCCCACAAGCTCGCACCACGCTCTCTCGCTTGTGTATTTCTTGGCTATCAACCCAACACCAAAGGCTTTCGCTGCTTCGACCCGGTCTCTCGTCGAGTGTTCGTCTCACGGCACGTTTACTTTGATGAAGCTGTTTTTCCATTTGAGCAGGTTTCATCGACAGCAGCTCCGACCTTGGACGCTCCCACTCGACGGTCTCGGGGAGCCCTTGCACTTCCTTCGCCGTGCCCGCCCTCTTCTTTGGTGGGCCCCTTAGGCCTCTCGGCGGGGTCTCACTCGCCGGCTCAGGAGGAGCCGGCCTTGCCTCAGTCGACGTCGCCCATGCATGTCGCGGCCTCCCCGCCACCCGCGGCTCCACCTGCGGCGCTGTCGCCATCACCATCGTGGCCACCCGTGGCCCTGTCGCCGTCGTCATCGCGGTCACCCGCGGCTCCATCGCCGCTGCTGGTACGGCCACCCGCGGCTTCGTTCGTGGCCCCGTCGCCGTTGCTGGTGCTGCCACCCGCGGTTTCGTCGTCGCCACCTACGGCCTCGCCGCCCTCGTCACCCGCCGTCTCGGCTGCGGTCACGCTGTCATCCTCGGCGGTCCCGTCTCCGGCTTTTCCTGCCGCCTCGTCACCGGATGTCACCGTTGCCTCGCCTTCTCCCGAGGCTGTGGCTCCTCCTCGACGGCGGGCTCGGCCACCGCCTCCGCCGCCTCATCATTCTATGGTGACACGTGCCAAGGACGGGATCCGGCAACCGAACCCTCGCTATCATAACCTCAGTGTCACGGTCGTCTCACCCGTACTGCGCTCAGTGCGCTCTGCGTTGAGTGATCCGCATTGGCTTGCCGCCATGCGCTCTGAGTATGATGCCCTCGTCGCCAACCGGACTTGGACGACGGTTCCCCGTCCCCCTGGAGCTAACATCATTACTGGCAAGTGGGTATTTCGGCACAAGTTCCTTCCGGATGGCTCTTTGGACAGGTACAAGGCACGTTGGGTTGTTCGTGGCTTTGCACAACACGTCGGCGTTGATTTCTCGGAGACCTTTTGTAACACCCCCAGTATCATGCTACAGTAACCCTCTGTGATTAAGCTAATTATTTACCCAAACAGTGCTTAATCACCCTTGTCCAATATCCCATTTGAAATTCCAGTCAATTCAAATTCAACTGAAGTCTGAAGTTGATCAAAAGTTGCCGGAAAAATGTTCATCATCTGTCAAAAATCCCATAACAAATATTTGTTAAGGAACACAACATCACTTTGGTGCAAAGATGAACATTAGCAATTATAACAGCACCAATTCAGCATTTTTAAATGCTATCCTATTTTTGAAAAATTCCAAATGAATTCTTCTGGTCTCCAAAATAATTGTGGCACTGTCTATGATCACCAGGGATTTAATGGGACACCTCCCAAATTTTTGCTAAGTGAAATAGTTGGCCAAATAATTCCCTTTCTCTCTCTGTAAATTTTAAAAAAAGGAAATAGAAAAGGGCCTAGCTACTACTGTGCACTTGTAGCCCATTGCTATAGTGCACAGCCCAGCCCACTCCTCCCCGCGGTCGTCCCCTTCCCCTGTTCACCCGACCGAGGCGCGCGCCCGCGCGGTCGCCGCCCGACCGCCTCGCCACCCCGCTGCTCGCACCGAGGGGATAAGGCCGAGCCTCCTGGCCTCGTCAGCTCCCCACTCCCACTTGCGCCTCTCCTCCCCCAGATCCACCTTTCCCCTCTCCCTCACGCGCTCACTCCTCCCGAGCGCCACCATCGCCGTGCGTCGGTTGATCCCGTGGCCACCGCTGTCCCCGGCCCTCTCCGACGTGCCCCCAGGCGCTGCCTCGACCTCCACATCCGCCCTGTCGAGCCGCACGGACCGTGACGGCCCCGCCGCACCGCCATGACCTCGCCTTCGCCCTCGGCTCCGACGAACGCCGCCGCCCCGAATCCACACAACTGCTGCTCCTAGTCACCCAACGGGCCACCGTGTGCCCCCAAGGTGAGCTCCGGCCCCCTTTTCCCTCTCCTCGCGCGTCTCCGCCTTCACCGTAGCTAGCTCGCCCGCAAGCCGAGCTCCGCCGTCCGCCATTGCTGTCGTAGGGCTCGCCACCGAGCTCCTCCGCTCGAGCTAGTAGCTCCGACGAGCTCCTGGAGCGCCGTAGACCTCGCCCAGCTCCTTCGTTCGCCAAAACACGCACTGCAATGCCGATCCCGACGAGGTCCCGAACCCCACCGCCGCCTCCACTCGTCGCCGACGCAGTTCCGGTCACCCCCGCGTCCAACCGACCACACCATGCGTCGCAGCTTCGTCTCCTCGTTCGAACGCGCCAAGTCCCGGGCCAAATGACCCCCTGTGCACGATTCCTGGCGAAGTCGGGCGAGCCCCGCCACTGTTTTGGTCGCCGGCGGCGAAACCCCGACGCCGCCGACGTGGCACACCTGGGCCCCGCCTCTGGGTCACTGCCCGTGGGCCCCCTGGCCCCAGTTGACCACGTTGACCGTGGTCAACTGTGCTGACTGGGCACACAGTGTCTCTGACACGCGGGCCCCATTGCATATTTTGTTAAATAAACATTTTTCTAAATAAAAACGATTAATTAAAACGTTAGTTAAATTAGTTAGTTAGTACTAACTAGTCACTAACTGCTGGGGCCCATGCCCCTAACTAACCCTGTTAGTTTAGTTAAGCCTCTGTTAGACAGAGAGGCTGACAGGTGGGTCCCACCTGTCAGTTTGACTGGTCAGGAGAGCTGACGCAGTGCTGACGTCACTACTGGCGCAATAAACCTTTTCTGCTTTTAAAATAATTCAGAAATTGGTTTAAACTTTGAAAATCCGTAACTTTTAAACCGTAGCTCGGATCGTAAAAGTTTATATATGAAAAACGCCCAGAAAAACGAGACGAATCCAAATATGTGGTCCGTTTACCTGTTAGAAGCCTCTAACTATCTGAACATGGAACATTCCCCCTCATGTCATCTGTTTGACACACGCCCGGAACCGGGAATACATTCCCGGTTGAATTCCCCCTTCACCTATATCATGTAGCCATACGTTAGGTCACACCCGGCACAACATATTGCCACGTTATGCTTTGTGATGCTATGTTTGCTTTATATTTACTGTTTCTTCCCCCTCTTCTCTCCGGTAGACCCCAAGACCGATGCCGATGCCCCTGTGATCGACTACGTCGATGACAACCCTCCTTGCCAGAGCAACCAGGCAAGCCCCCCCCTTTGATCATCCCGATATTGCCCATTCCTTTCTCTCATGCTTGCATTAGATTTTGCTACTGTTATTGTATGCTCCTATTCTGATGCATAGCCTGCTTTTGTATCTGCTGTTGTACCTTACCTGCTTATCCTAAACTGCTTAGTATAGGTTGGTTAGTGATCCATCAGTGACCCCCACCTTGTCCTTGTTGCCCCTGCTTCATCATTGAAGACCCGATCAACGGGATTGAAGACCAGGCCCCGACACCGCACATCACTTTCCCCTTAGTTGCTCGACACTGCTGGGTTACTATCGAGTGCCGAGGGTGAGACCTCTACAGCACTTCTGATGTTAACCCTGTAGTGTAGCTATTCGGTCGTGGTCATCGAGGGTGATTCCGCCTTAACCACTTCCGATATGACTCTGTCGTGCAACCCCTCAAGTGTGAACCTCGGGGGTGATTCCTCTTACGTTCACCTTGATGATTACATTGAGTGGAATTCACCGGGGGTGATTCCTCGGGTTTTCCCCTTGATGTTTAGACACACAGTTACTATGATTACTATGGCTTTACAGTGAACCATGTTACTAAAGACGGGTCGACCCTGAGGGGTACCCGCGCGAGCATAATTGCGAGTGATGAGGAGTCGGGTCGACCTGGAAGGTGCCCGTGAGGTAATTACGAGGCGTGGCCGGGCATTCCTAGCCCTTGCCGCAAGTCCTCGAGACGGGACAACGGGGTCACATCTTTCGTGAGTCTCTGCTTGTTACCGCGCGTTCCCAATCCATTACAATTTGGATATTTGATCCGAGGGGCCTCTGGCCTGATAGCACTAACCATCACGTGGGCATAGTATGGGCGTTCTGCGTCGTATACATCAGCCGAAGCTTAATAGACGTCAGTGACTGAGCGGCGCGCGCCGGGTTGGACTGCGTAAGCACCTGCCTTGTTGAAGGAGGTAGCTAGGTCTGCTCACCGGCCGCCCATGCAACGTGCAGGAGTTCCCGGGGAGATAGCCCATGACCCATGGGGGCATACGTTTAGTCCGGCGTGCTGACCTCTCTATTAAGTCTAGGTCGGGTTGCGGCGTATTGTTTGGCCGAGGCCGGGCATGACCCAAGAAAGTGTGTCCGGCCGGAGTTAAGCGAGCGTGGTGGGTAAGTTGGTGCACCCCTGCAGGGAAGAACTAATCTATGCATAGCCTGTCCTACGGTAACGGACACTTGGAGTTGTATCCCGATCGATACAACTAGAACTGGATACTTGTGATGAGAATTGGATGGTGATGAGAATTGGATTGTGATGAGGTGATAACTGATAGTATGGCTCTGGGATTGCTTTCTCACAGGGAGTCGAGAAAGGATCTCTGGCCGAGGTTGATAACACTACTACTACTTTACTTTATGCTACTCTACTCCCTCCTGTTTGCTGCAAGATGGTGGGTTCCAGAAGATGCTAGTCTTTGATAGGACTAGGCCTTCTCTATATTCTGGCATTTCTGCAGCCCAGTCCACATATACTGCCTTCCTTTGATAATGTTGCATATGTAGTGTAGATCCTTGCTTGCGAGTACTTTGGATGAGTACTCACGGTTGCTTTGCTCCCCCTTCCCCCCTTCTTTCTTCTTTCTGGTTGTTGCAACCAGATGGTGGAGTCCAGGAGCCAGATGCCACCTTTGACGACTGCTGCTACCCCGAGGGTGCCTACTACCACGTGACGGACGCCGACGACCAGGAGTAGTTAGGAGGCTCCCAGGCAGGAGGCCTTGCCTTTTCGATCGTAGATGCTTTTGTGCTAGCCTTCTTAAGGCAAACTTGTCTAACTTATGTCTGTACTCAGATATTGTTGCTTCCGCTGACTGTTGTGTGTTCGAGCTTATGTATTCGAGCCCTCGAGGCCCCTGGCTTGTAATATAAAGCTTATATTATTTTTAATTTGTGTCTAGAGTTGTGTTGTGATATCTTCCCGTGAGTCCTTGATCCTGATCGTACACAATTGCGTGTATGATTAGTGTATGATTGAATCGAGGGCGTAACAAGTTGGTATCAGAGCCGACTGCCTGTAGGTAGCCCCCTTTCCAACTCCTTGGCCGAAGTTGAGTCTAGTCACTGAAAAACTTTTACTAACATTGGCTGTGTGGCTTATCGGCCCACGTCGCCAATTGGGTGGTATTAGGATCTTTTATTCCTCGTCTATATTCTGGGATTCTGATCTCTCTTCCATTCGGGTTAAACAATTTTGCTAACTCTGACATTAGGTTCTCGTACCCACTTCCTCCCGGAGAGCCCCGACATTACCGATGATCGCCTGCTTCACCATAAGACTTCGAAGTTACTCTCCGATGTTCTCTCGAGACTTGTACCATCGCTTTTTGAAATTCCCTTCCATCGATAAATCCCTAGGGATAGCTACATACACCCGTCGTTAATACATCATTTTTCCAGTTGCTCTTGTTATTACAAGATGCATCGAAATACACTCTGATGTTTCGAGAATCCATTGTGCATGCTGCCTTGCTGCTCCTTTTCCATATGAATACATCTAAGGATAATTCCTCACACTTATCGAGGATTTGTTCATTCCTAGTTGATCAAGTGATTCACAAGATACTTTGAAATACTATCCGATCTTCCAAGAATCCTCTTCAAACTGTTGCTCTGCAAATACTTGCCTGCTTGCATTATGGATGCTTTCCATATGTGTAGCAATATTCATTAGTATCCTTTGACACCATCATTTTGATCCTATTGATTCAACATGTGTGTGAAAGCACGCAATCATCACTTGATCCTTCTAAATTATCTTTCTGGCTCAGACGTCATTTCGAACATGAGCTGGTTCTTGACCAATCTATCTGTCGTCAATTGTTCCCCTGGGTCTATTCTACTTATCCATCCTTGATCAGAGCGTCTGCTTCTGATCCTTAATTTTGGAAATCATAATTCCTTTGTTATCTAAGCATCAAATTATTCAGATGTTCTATAACCCGATGCCTTTGCATTCTTTCTTCCTTTGATTGAGTACCGATACTCACATCAGCTCCATTTTGGACCGGCAGGCCCATTGTCGGGTTATTATCCGATAGTATCCTTCACATTCAAAATTCTTGTGAGTTATTCCCATGATACATAATGTCTTTGACAATTTGTACCCTCTGCTTTTGTCAACCATGCTCTGATTCGAACATGTGTTAATTGATCCTAAAGTTCATGGTATATGTCCTAAGATGCCCCGATGGGTTGGACCTATGCCTTCCTTAATGTGTGAACCCGAGAGGTTTCATGGGTCATACTCCTCTGGTAATTCACCATGTAGGTTTTTGACACTGAAATCATTTTTTGAGCAGTGAATGAAAGGTTAGGCATTGAAGAAGTGGGAGTCGACCTTGAACCCTTGTGTTCATGCCCATAGACCCGATGTAGAACTTATCGTGGAAGTTGCTCGTAAATATGATTACCCCTTTTTATAAGTTCATCTTGTATCGGTGGTTTGATCATTCGTAACCGTGGTTCCGACCATAGTTTCTCCTTAACTCCATTTCCCGGACAAGTTAAAATACTTGTCTTCTGCAGATCATTTCATATGTCTAACCTCTATTTTTGATCTACCTCAAGTATTGCCCCTTGTTATCTCAAGTATATTGTGTCATTGCACTACCACTTGCGAATTCTCATTGGAATGATACTCCATCACATCATTCCTAGCTTGATCGGTTATATCATTATCATGCTAAATTTTAACTGTGCTACCAGGTCCTTTCCGGAGCACAATTTTCGACGACGAGCTAAGCTTGTGTCGATCTTCCTCGTCATACCATTTTGCCATGAACAGCAAGCTTGCTTTCAAGTTTGTGTCGTACTCGTGATTCAATTAACCTTACACTTCATCATTTCTTTTGCTTAATGTCGTCGTTGATCGATTACATCTTCAAGAAATCTCTCAACAAATGTGTCGTGATTATCGTTAACATTTTGATGCTCCTCGAGATATCAATCGAATTCATGATGAGAAATACCATCTGTGCCCCTCGATGATTTGGGTTATCATCGACAACATTCTTGCCTCCCCTGGCATTACATCCTTTTGACCTGTCGATGGATTGCTGCTGAACCCATCGGCCACATCCTCATCCTTCAATGATGAAATTGTACGAACTATTCTAGCAGTTCCCGTGGGATCCTTTGTGAATTCTAAAGTGTACTCCGATCATCAACAAGAACATTGGGAGCGCAATGCTAACTGTTCTTGATCAATTATCCAAACACCGTTGTATGGGTAAACCTCATAAATTCCTTGCCCCTTTGTCTAAACGGCTTAATAGTTGAAGCCCTATCATGCTCTGCCTTTCCTTGGGAAAGTTATACTCTAACACTTGGGTATAAACATCTTTCCTTTTCATTGGTCTGGTTATCATAATAATCACATTTTCCTTTCCATTGTTTTGTTTCACCTTTCTTGTCATCTAACTTGTCTAAGCAGAGATAAATCCCTGCTTAAGTAAGCACCTCGGTGTACAACTCTGTCAGTAAGACCCTGTTACTATTGTTGATGACATTCCGGTAACCACCGATGGACGAGAACTTTGCCTATTGGTCCGCCTCGTATTACGAGCAGGAAAATGGTTCTCTTCGTCCCTCGCCCTTGGTACCAACGCTGTTGCCAACATAATTAGCAGGCTATCCTCTGACCTGCCTTGCTATCATGGCTGTGCAAAATTTAGCGCCTTCCTCCTTTTAACCCACACGGTGGGCCCATAACCCACAATTCCACAGGATCGTAACCTGACTCTCCTTACACCATGTTGCCAAAGATATTCCTCGCTCTTGGCTCCGTAAGTAATTCATGAGCCACCTTCCTAGTGATCTATTCTAGTATCAGACGCAATAATTTTTGTTGTTGTTGTTGTTGTTGCTCTGGACCCCTTTTCACCTTTTGATTAGGCATCGAATGATTGCCTGCCCGTTAAAACTTCTCATGGTACCCTCATACTTTGCTCTCGACATTTTATTTAAGTTCAACTCGAGAGATACTTCCGCCTCATTCCCTAATTTGTTCACCAGATATTTAACCCTATAAGGGTCAGTTCTCCCGAAGTTACTCTTTACTTCCCCACTTAAATCTCGGGACGAGATTTCTTGTAGTGGAGGAGATTTGTAACACCCCCAGTATCATGCTACAGTAACCCTTTGTGATTAAGCTAATTATTTACCCAAACAGTGCTTAATCACCCTTGTCCAATATCCCATTTGAAATTCCAGTCAATTCAAATTCAACTGAAGTCTGAAGTTGATCAAAAGTTGCCGGAAAAATGTTCATCATCTGTCAAAAATCCCATAACAAATATTTGTTAAGGAATACAACATCACTTTGGTGCAAAGATGAACATTAGCAATTATAACAGCACCAATTCAGCATTTTTAAATGCTATCCTATTTTTGAAAAATTCCAAATGAATTCTTCTGGTCTCCAAAATAATTGTGGCACTGTCTATGATCACCAGGGATTTAATGGGACACCTCCCAAATTTTTGCTAAGTGAAATAGTTGGCCAAATAATTCCCTTTCTCTCTCTGTAAATTTAAAAAAAAAGGAAATAGAAAAGGGCCTAGCTACTACTGTGCACTTGTAGCCCATTGCTATAGTGCACAGCCCAGCCCACTCCTCCCCGCGGTCGTCCCCTTCCCCTGTTCACCCGACCGAGGCGCGCACCCGCGTGGTCGCGCACGACCGCCTCGCCACCCCGCTGCTCGCGCCGAGGGGATAAGGCCGAGCCTCCTGGCCTCGTCAGCTCCCCACTCCCACTTGCGCCTCTCCTCCCCCAGATCCACCTTTCCCCTCTCCCTCACGCGCTCACTCCTCCGGAGCGCCACCGTCGCCGTGCGTCGGTTGATCCCGCGGCCACCGCTGTCCCCGGCCCTCTCCGACGTGCCCCCAGGCGCTGCCTCGACCTCCACATCCGCCCTGTCGAGCCGCACGGACCGGGACGGCCCCGCCGCACCGCCACGACCTCGCCTTCGCCCTCGGCTCCGACGAACGCCGCCGCCCCGAATCCACACAACTGCTGCTCCTAGTCACCCAACGGGCCACCGTGTGCCCCCAAGGTGAGCTCCGGCCCCCTTTTCCCACTCCTCGCGCGTCTCCGCCTCCATCGTAGCTAGCTCGCCCACAAGCCGAGCTCCGCCGTCCACCATTACTGTCGTAGGGCTCGCCACCGAGCTCCTCCGCTCGAGCTAGTAGCTCCGACAAGCTCCTGGAGCGCCGTAGACCTCGCCCAGCTCCTTCGTTCGCCAAAACACGCACTGCAACGCCGATCCCGACGAGGTCCCGAACCCCACCGCCGCCTCCACTCGTCGCCGACGTAGTTCCGGTCACCCCCGCGTCCAATCGACCACACCATGCGTCGCGGCTTCGTCTCCTTGTTCGAACGCGCCAAGTCCCGGGCCAAATGACCCCCTGTGCACGATTCCCGGCGAAGTCCGGCGAGCCCCGCCACTGTTTTGGTCGCCGGCGGCGAAACCCCGCCGCCGCCGATGTGGCACACCTGGGCCCCGCCTCTGGGTCACTGCCCGTAGGCCCCCTGGCCCCAGTTGACCATGTTGACCGTGGTCAACTGTGCTGACTGGGCACACAGTGTCTCTGACACACGGGCCCCATCGCATATTTTGTTAAATAAACGTTTTTCTAAATAAAAACGATTAATTAAAACATTAGTTTAATTAGTTAGTTAGTACTAACTAGTCACTGACTGCTGGGGCCCACGCCCCCTAACTAACCCTGTTAGTTTAGTTAAGCCTCTGTTAGACAGAGAGGCTGACAGGTGGGTCCCACCTGTCAGTTTGACTGGTCAGCAGAGCTGACGCAGTGCTGACATCACTGCTGACGCAATAAACCTTTTCTGCTTTTAAAATAATTCAGAAATTGGTTTAAACTTTGAAAATCCGTAACTTCTAAACCGTAGCTCGGATCGTAAAAGTTTATATATGAAAAATGCCCAGAAAAACAACACGAATCCAAATATGCGGTCCGTTTACCTGTTAGAAGCCTCTAACTATCTGAACATGGAACATTCCCCCTCATGTCATCTGTTTGACACACGCCCGGAACCGGGAATACATTCCCGGTTGAATTCCCCCTTCACCTATATCATGTAGCCATACGTTAGGTCACACCCGGCACAACATATTGCCACGTTATGCTTTGTGATGCTATGTTTGCTTTATATTTACTGTTTCTTCCCCCTCTTCTCTCCGGTAGACCCCAAGACCGATGCCGATGCCCCTGTGATCGATTACGTTAACGACAACCCTCCTTGCCAGAGCAACCAGGCAAGCCCCCCCTTTGATCATCCCGATATCGCCCATTCCTTTCTCTCATGCTTGCATTAGATTTTGCTACTGTTATTGTATGCTCCTATTCTGATGCATAGCCTGCTTTTGTATCTGCTGTTGTACCTTACCTGCTTATCCTAAACTGCTTAGTATAGGTTGGTTAGTGATCCATCAGTGACCCCCACCTTATCCTTGTTGCCCCTGCTTCATCATTGAAGACCCGATCAACGGGAGTGAAGACCAGGCCTCGACACCGCACATCACTTTCCCCTTAGTTGCTTGACACTGCTGGGTTACTATCGAGTGCCAAGGGTGAGACCTCTACAACACTTCTGATGTAACCCTGTAGTGTAGCTATTCGGTCGTGGTCATCGAGGGTGATTCTGCCTTAACCACTTCCGATATGACTCTGTCGTGCAACCCCTCAAGTGTGAACCTCGGGGGTGATTCCTCTTACATTCACCTTGATGATTACATTGAGTGGAATTCACCGGGGGTGATTCCTCGGGTTTTCCCCTTGATGTTTAGACACACAGTTACTATGATTACTATGACTTTACAGTGAACCATGTTACTAAAGACGGGTCGACCCTGAGGGGTACCCGCGCGAGCATAATTGCGAGTGATGAGGAGTCGGGTCGACCTGGAAGGTGCCCGTGAGGTAATTACGAGGCCTGGCCGGGCATTCCTAGCCCTTGCCGCAAGTCCTCGAGACGGGACAACGGGGTCACATCTTTCGTGAGTCTCTGCTTGTTACCGTGCGTTCCCAATCCATTACGATTTGGATATTTGATCCGAGGGGCCTCTGGCCTGATAGCACTAACCATCACGTGGGCATAGTATGGGCGTTCTGCGTCGTATACATCAGCCGAAGCTTAATAGACGTCAGCGACTGAGCGGCGCGCGCCGGGTTGGACTGCGTAAGCACCTGCCTTGTTGAAGGAGGTAGCTAGGTCTGCTCACCGGCCGCCCACGCAACATGCAGGAGTTCCCGGGGAGATGGCCCATGACCCCTGGGGGCATAGGTTTAGTCCGGCGTGCTGACCTCTCTATTAAGTCTAGGTCGGGTTGCGGTGTATTGTTTGGCCGAGGCCGGGCATGACCCAAGAAAGTGTGTCCGGCCGGAGTTAAGCGATCGTGGTGGGTAAGTTGGTGCACCCCTGCAGGGAAGAACTAATCTATGCATAGCCTGTCCTACGGTAACGGACACTTGGAGCTGTATCCCGATCGATACAACTAGAACTGGATACTTGTGATGAGAATTGGATGGTGATGAGGTGATAACCGGATAGTATGGCTCTGGGATTGCTTTCTCACAGGGAGTCGAGAAAGGATCTCTGGCCGAGGTTGATAACACTACTACTACTTTACTTTATGCTACTCTACTCCCTCCTGTTTGCTGCAAGATGGTGGGTTCCAGAAGATGCTAGTCTTCGATAGGACTAGGCCTTCTCTATATTCTGGCATTTCTGCAGCCCAGTCCACATATACAGTCTTCCTTTGATAATGTTGCATATGTAGTGTAGATCCTTGCTTGCGAGTACTTTGGATGAGTACTCACGGTTGCTTTGCTCCTCCTCCCCCCCCTTCTTTCTTCTTTCTGGTTGTTGCAACCAGATGGTGGAGTCCAGGAGCCAGATGCCACCTTTGACTGCTGCTACCCCGAGGGTGCCTACTACCACGTGACGGACGCCGACGACCAGGAGTAGTTAGGAGGCTCCCAGGCAGGAGGCCTTGCCTTTTCGATCGTAGATGCTTTTGTGCTAGCCTTCTTAAGGCAAACTTGTCTAACTTATGTCTGTACTCAGATATTGTTGCTTCCGCTGACTGTTGTGTGTTCGAGCTTATGTATTCGAGCCCTCGAGGCCCCTGGCTTGTAATATAAAGCTTATATTATTTTTAATTTGTGTCTAGAGTTGTGTTGTGATATCTTCCCGTGAGTCCTTGATCCTGATCGTACACAATTGCGTGTATGATTAGTGTACGATTGAATCGAGGGCGTCACATCTTTTCTCCGGTTGTCAAACCTGCCACGATTCTTGTTGTCCTTCAGCTCGCTGCATCTCGTCATTGGCCTGTTCATTAGCTCGACATCAACAACGCTTTTCTTTATGGTCATCTCCAGGAGCGTGTTCTATGTCAGCAGTCCACTGGTTTTGTTGATCCCACTCGGCCTGATGATGTCTGCTTGCTCTCACGGTCTCTCTATGGTCTGAAGCAGGCGCCTCGTGCTTGGTATCACCGCATTGCAGCATTCCTCACTGCTCTTGGGTTTCGCAGCACCACCTCAGACACGTCGCTATTTGTGCTTCATCAAGCTGATCATGTCGCCATGCTTTGACGATATCGTCATCACCGCCTCTCGCGCGGAGATACTTCAGGACATCATCGGTCGCCTTGGTTTTGAGTTTCGGCTGAAGGACTTGGGCGCATTGCACTTCTTCCTCGGCATTAATGTGCGGCGTAATGCCTCTGGATTTTTTCTCCATCAAGGACAGTATGTTCTTGATCTCCTGGATCGTGCTGGTATGACCGACTGCAAGCCTGCTGCCACCCCTGCCGAGGCCAAGCTGAAGCTTTCTGCCACTGCTGGGCAACCTGCTACCGATGCCGCTCTCTACCGCAGTATTGTTGGTGCTCTTCAGTACCTCACGCTCACTAGACCAGACATTCAGTTTGCGGTCCAGCAAGTTTGCTTGCATATGCACTCGCCCCGTGATGTTCACTGGTCCTTGGTCAAGCGCATTCTTCGGTATATTCGTGGCACACCGACCTTCGGTCTTCGTCTTCGTGCTTCTATCTCCACCGAGCTGCTCGCTTACACCGATGCGGATTGGGCTGGCTGTCCTGATACTCGACGGTCCACATCGGGATATTGTGTCTTCTTTAGTGACTCTCTCATCTCTTGGTCCTCCAAGTGGCAGCCCACCGTCTCCCGCTCGAGTGCCGAGGCTGAGTAATGTGACGTCGCCAATGTTGTTGCCGAGACATGTTGGCTCCGTCAGTTACTTGGCGAACTTCAGGTTTCCATCCCGAAAGCCATGGTGGTTTACTGTGATAATGTTTCGTCCACCTATCTCGCGGCCAACCCGGTGCAGCACAAGCGCACCAAGCATATTGAACTTGATGTTCACTTCGTATGCGAGAAGGTACAGTTGGGTCAGCTTCGTGTTCTTCATGTACCGACCACCCAGCAGTTTGCCGACATTATGACCAAGGGGCTTCCAACCGAAGCATTCCAGGAGTTTCATTCCAGTCTTTGCATCGCCGACGCCGACGCTTCGACTGCGGGGGGGTGTTGAACGTGACATATCTTGTATCTCTAGTCTTATCTTCTCTAGCCTTGTATAGCTAACTCCTAGAGATATAGTAGGATTAGTTACCTTGTCACGCAAGACATCCTGTGTATATAATGTAACCTACTCCATGGAATACAATGAGTTGCACCAAATATCCTCTCTACAGAGGGTATGCGTGCGGTGCGTTTCATTGAGAGGTGGATCGATGTGTTTAAACAAGTTATTACTACGTTATACTCCCTCCGTTCCAAAATAGATGACCCAACTTTGTACTAACTTTAGTACAAAGTTGGGTCATCTATTTTGGAACGGAGGGAGTACATGTATAGATGTAGGACTCCAATAACTGCCACACGTGTGGGTTGTAAGGTTTAGTGCCACATGATTCGTTCGGCAACAATGCTTGCCAGCCCACACACCCCCGTGCGGGCGCAGCTGCCAGCGCCCGAACGATCGGGCAGCCACATATGTGGCCCGCACACCACCGTGCGGCAGCAATTGCCAACGTCCGCACGTTTACCTCTGGCCCCGCTCCCCTAACACCTCCTCCAACTCCTTCGTTTACCTCTGGCCCGCTCGTCTTGTTCCTCTCCGCCGATCTGCACCCAAATCGCCATGGCAACAAGGTCGACTACGCCAAAATTGTAGACCAAGAATACGTCAAGGAACCCATTTTTTGTAGATACATCTTGCAGTTGCCGCCCTCACTCTGTCGTCTCTACCCTCACATCCCACATCTCAGTATGGTTCGAAAATTTGAGGTTTGGCAAATTGCCATGCCTAACGCACGAATTGATATCGAAGGGGTGACTGCTGTCTCTAAAAGCCAGAATTGCCACACGAATTCATCCAAAGTTATCCCATATCTGCTGGGATGTATGGCAGTCAGGTGTGTTGGTAGATATAGGAGAGAGGGGAAAATTAGTTGCTGTTTTGCATCACCTAGTCTTCCATGTGGTTCCAACAGTAGTTGCCAACTAGTGAAATTCAAGTGGATTGCTCTGGGAGAAACACTGGGCATGTATCTGAATGGGAAAAAAATAGTTTCCGCCTTGGACCACATGATTTGCCATGTGGTTCCAACAATATTTGCCTCATTAGTCTAGATGAATTTGCCATTAGGCAGCCAATTGCCACCCAAAAATCAGTTTGACATGTGAAAATCAGATGCTACATTTTTTGTGATGCTCATTGAAGATAGGGTATGCAAGGTAGAATGCAAACTAACACAACAGGTGTCTGTGCATTATGCATCTAGGTTTTGGGGACTAACAAAAAGGATGGAATCAGGCGAAGGTTCGAATCCTTGGTTTTTCAGACATCCACAAATCGACGCCATGGGATGTCTACAGCAACCACAATTCATCGGGGCCATTGCTGCCTCTACTACAAGAATATGGAGACATGGGTGCGTTTCCGTATCAAGCAAAAAGGATAGTTTGCCATCTTTGAAGGCATAATAATGACAAACATATGATGTTTGTTATACACATTTGCATGGAATTATACTTTGCCATCAGAGGTCCCATGGCAAAACTGCGCCGGGAGTAAATGCGAGTGCCTCACAATCAGGACAACAAACATCGGACGAAAGACAATGCAAATCAAGGTAAAGTATGAAGAAAGAACATCATATTATGAAACAGGGAAACTTACTAAAAAATGACATTTGCAGCAATTGCGTGTACCGCATGGCAACAACTAACAATGGGAGACCTGCCATCAACGTATTATGCAGGTGAGAATAAAAAATGGAGAAAGTAAATGGTTAATGAATGCATTTACCATCCCAAGGCAACAACAGCTGCCATGAATGGTCAAGGGACAAAAATAACTTGTGTATTCAGAATGAATTGCCATGTGGTGATGGTCTAGCAGTTGCCAAGCTATGGCAAATTTAGTTGCCATGATGTGGTACCTACATTTGCCATGCTGTGGTAACTACATTTGCCATCATGTTTCACTGCTCTTGCCATCATGTGGCATATGCAGTTTTCACCATTGATCATGTTTCAGTTGCCATCACTGATTATGAAGAGTTGTCATGTATGCATAAATACAGTTTTCATGTCGTGATAATTAACTTTAGTTGCCATCATATTTGCAGGTATACTGCCATTATGTGGAAACTGCAGTATACATTACTGATAAATGTATAGTTGTCATAACTGCTTACTTGCAGTTGCCATGCAAGCATAACTACATTTGCCACGATGAAATAATAGCTACAATTGCCATGAGGTTCAACTACAGACACAAACAATGAAAATGCTTGTGCTACGTACACCTCAGATCACCCAGGAGGGTCGCTACAAGATTCGGTCAACCAGCATATAGGGGTTGGAGATGCAATTATTTGGCAAACAAAAGAAAAACCAACCTCCTTCGCGGGTTTATTGGCACCAGCCACAACGTTCCGTGGGGGTGGGTCGACAAAGTCATCGTCATCGTCTTCCTGTTTTTGTAACAGACGGCAAATACACATTAGTGGGTGCTCATAAAACATGGTACATTTGCCGTGAGCACCACCAAAAAGTCTGGCAATTGATAATTTTCATCATCGCAGTGAAAATTGCCATGGTTCAGAAGATGACAAACAAGGCTTAAAATATGAAAATTTACAAAAATGATCTACATAGTTGCCATATGTTACAAAAACAGAATGGCAACCACAAAGGTGGGGATATGTTATTATTTGCCATGTATTCACAAATCCGATGGCAACTAAATGTATTGTAATCAGATATTGAGTTGCCATCTGTTAGGGAAACATAATGGCAACAAAGTAAACAGACATGCTGGAATATCATGTTGTCGTATGCCGACAAACACCATGGCAACTAATTTAACTTGGGGCAAAGATTGACTTGCCACCAGTACACACCCAGACAAACATGCAGTTGCCATTCTGGTAGGTAAACAGAACGACAAAAATATGGTGATGGCAATGTTCAAATACCAGTTGCCATGTGTTGACAAACACCGCATCAACTAGTTTAAAATGAAAAGGAGCTACATAGTTGACATATGTTACAAAAAACAGAATGGCAACCACAAAAAAGGGGGGCATCTTTTATTATTTGCCATGTCTTGACAACCACCAGGGCAGCTAATGTACTGAAATCACCTATTGAGTTGCCATCTGTTGGGAAAACAGAATGGCAACAAAGTAAACAGACATGCTAGAAAGAACAGAAATGCCATGAACATACAATGCCTGATGGCAAACAACACAATTGAGGTTCAGCCCGCAAAAAGACATGGCAAAAAAAAATCTTGGTGTAAAAGAGGGAGTTGCCACCTTCTAACTAAAATACAGTAGACAATTGCCATGTAACACTACAATGACAATACAACTAATGTACTAGGTAACAAAGGGAGTTGCCACCTGCAAACTGAAATAAGTAGGCAAATTGCCATGTAACACTTGAAATGCATGGCAAATAATATCTTAGGGTAAAGTGGGAGTTGCCATATGCTCCTAAGCACAAAAGGCAGCTGCCAAAGAAGCACTAAATAAAGACATGGCAAATAATATCTTGGGGTAAAGAGACAGTTGCCATCTGCTTAAAATCACAGTAGGCAATTGCCCCTGTATCACTGCATAAATATGGCGAAAAACTGACAGTTTGGGTTAAAGAGATAGTTGCCATCTACTAACTAAACAGTGTGGCAAATTGTAGCTAAGCCAGTAGATTCAAGTTCACCTATTTGCACATAACAACATGGCAACTAACTGAGTTTCATGAAACAACTAACTGCCATTAACCTACACATGAAATGCACATTCCACATGCCAATGCAAATCTAGGGTTCTTGCCAAAATCTTAGGCCTAGATTTCAATCATAACACCACCACTAAAAACAGCGAACCACTGCATACGAGGCCATCAGATGAAGAAAATAGAGAATGAATCGGCGCAGAACGGGCGAGCCTCGCCGGCGTGATTTCCCACCGCCGCGACAACAGAACTTGCTAATGCTGGCCTAATGGCACACCGGCGACTCCTCGCCGACGGGGAGAACTCGAGCGCTCCATAATCCACTCGAATCTCAATGGATTCGAAGCAGAAGAAATGGGGGAGGGGAGGCAGATACCAACCGAAGCACCGTTACCTCTGCGCGGTGAAGGCTCCGGCGACGAAGCTCCGGTTGCTTGAGCTCCAGCGACGGCTACGAGTCCCCGCGACATTCCCATCGCCGCCTCTCCTCTGCTACGCCATGGAATCACCTCTGCTTCGTCCAGGACCCGCCGTTGCTCTCAAATGGGGGAGCTGAGTGGGGGAATGGGGACAGGATTCGGGCGGGGGTGGGAAAAATTGCGGGGGAGAGGAGACGGGGGAGAGGAGGAAGAGGAGTTGTACGGGGCGTGCGGGCGCGGTGCTAGTTCTACCGCACACCGGGGTAGCAACCGCAAGCTCCGTGTGTGCAACCGGCGTGTGGGCGAACACTCTCACACACCACACACGCGACTTGTCCTACGTGGCACACAAAATTAGCCAAAACGTGCCAAGATTCGTGCAGAAACTGTTGAACGGCGAGGAATGCGTGTGGTTGAGTTGGCTAACGCCCACATGTGTGGGCGTTAACATTTCCGTAAATGTATACGTGCTTACACTTTACACGGTACACGTGAATTGTTCGTTGCTGCTACACGCCAACGCCATGTATATATAGGGTATTGTACATCAAATCAAATGATGAGGTGTCCAAGATGATCCCAGGAAATCTTTATCTTGTCAAGGCGCGCAACCTGTCCGGCCACCTCAAAGTAAACTAAGTGGGGAGAAGCCAGGTGGCGGGAGAAGAGTCCAAGGAGCGGCCGACGCCCTTGTGCAATCCAAGATGATCTTGGCTTTTCTCAGCCTCTTCTGTTTGGGGGTCCAAAAAACTTGCGCAAGCAAAACTGTGGTGTAGTACTAGGCTACTAGCTAAGCATGCCCATGTATGCTTGAGCATGCATGATCACGTAGTAGTACTAGGTAAGCTAGTAGAAACACCACCTGCAGGCGGTGCTCGTGCATGCATGTTGCTTCTTGTTGGCTTGTTGCCGCCGATGAGGTGCTCCGTGATGAGGTGAATGCTGTGGGTGATGAGAACCGCTTCTCCTCTCTTCTTCCCCAGTGATCGCTGACTATGTGACACAGACAAACTTCTATTGGAACATAATTGGATGTCATGCAGGCTAAGAGCAACTCCAATGGGGCGACTCATTTCGTCCGCCGCCGTCCGTTTGAGTCGGCGCGGATACAAAAGACGGTCCAATGTGCCGACCCAAACGGACGTGTGTCCGCTCGACGTCCGCATGGCGACCCATTTCCGGCCCATTTTTGAGCCGAATTTGCGTCCGTGCGGACACGGGACGCGCGCGGGCCTACTCCTTTCCTCGGGTCCGCCGGTCGGTGGCAGCCACCACCATTTTCCCCCATTTTCCCCAAAAACACTCCCGCCCGCGCGCTCGCTCCCGCCCCAACCAGCCATGGACGACACCATCGACCTCGACGCCGCCGCCGGCCTCGCCTCGCTCGCCTCGTCCGGCGCCGCCGCCCCCGCCGGGAAAGGCAAGCCTCGTGCCCCGCACAAGACGACCGCCACGACCAAGCCAAAGAAGACGCTGACGCCCGAACAGCGGGCACGTGAGTCGGCCAAGAGGAAGGGCCGGAGGCACGCCGCGGACGCGAGGGATGAGGCCGCTGCTCAAGCCGCTGTCGTCCCTACCGCACAGCAGGAGGTCACCAACGCCCGCGTCGCGGCGGCAACGAAGGAGGCGCTCTACATGCTAGGGTTAAACCCTAGCCAGCACGGCCTCGTCCAAGCCGCCGTTGCCGCGGCCAGCACCGGCTCGTTGGCGTTTCCTCGGATGGTGCTGCCCGACTCGCCCCGCGCTTCGGCTTGCAACCCGATCCCCGACTTCCACGTCTACCCGCAGGCCTCCCGCCTCTCCAGGGAGTGCCCACCCAAAGTGAGCGCGATCGCGCCTTCCATGCCCGCACCCGCGCCCATCGACCTCAACTCCACCCCGGTGGTCGGTGGCTCGTCATCCGGCAGCGCAAGGAAACGCGCGCGGGAAACACCGGCCGGCGTGCTCCCGGACGCCCGCAACCTGTTCGAGGAAATGTCATCCGCCGCCGACGAGGACTACATGCAGAACTCATGTTCGAGGGCGGTACGCCGGCTGCTGGCTGCGATCCCGACGAGACACAAAGCCAGGACGGTCGCGGGGCATTCACGCCGGCCGCTGGCTATGATCCCGACCAGGCGGCCTTCATGCGTGATCAGGTCGGCATCAACCTAGACGGCTTCCCCCTCGACCACGAGTTCCCGGACGACTACGAGCTAGAGGAAGAGGACGAGTGCGACATCGACGTGGAGCCTTTGTTCGAGGACGAGCTCGCCAACCAAGCCGCCGGCCCTAAGCCGAAGCGCAAGAGCAAGCGTACGAAAGGCGTACACGGCGGTCGAGGACAAGCTTCTTTGCGAGTGTTGGCGAGACATTGGACAAGACCCCAAGACGGGCGCCGAGCAAAAGCATTCAACCTTTTGGATTCGTGTCCACCGAGAGTTTCATGAGCGCAAGAAGTTTTCGCCGTACCAATTTTTGAGCACGCGCGGGTGGGTCTCCATTTTCAAGCGGTGAAGGGTGATCCAACAAGAGCGCAACAAGTTTTGCGCCACTCTTGAGAGCGTCAAGGCCCGCCCCGTGAGCGGCATGGGCATGCAAGACATGGTATGCTAGCAAGCCGCCCTCTTTTGTGTCATCAAGTTTATCCTTTGCGTTTTCATTTGCATATCACTTGCCCATATGCTTTCTTGGAAACATTTTGTAGGCATTTCAAGCTTTGGAGGCATTCAAGGTGTAACACAATGGCAAGTGCTTCAACCTCTTCCATTGCTATCGGGTCATCAAGAACGAGGAGAAGTTCAAGGTGCAATATGCTGCACTCAAGTCGCATGGGGGAAAGAAAGCCATGGAGGATGTTGGGGAGGGCGAGCCGGCACGGCCGCGGGGGAAGACCAACTCCAAGAAGGAGGACAAGCGAGATGCGGCCACCAACGCTTTGATCGCAAGCGTGGACGACATGATGAACAAGAAGGACTCAAGGGAGGAGAAGCGCCGACGTTTCAAGGCGGAGCAAATGGACGCTTTCATGAAGATCCAAAGGAGGAGGCTTGACCTGGACACCGAGAAGCAAGCCAAGATGTTCTAGTTAGAGGCGGAGAAGCAAGCCAAGATGCTAGAGATCGAGGCCGCCAACGCCAAGACCAAGGCGAAAGAAGTGGCCCTCGCGAGCATGATGACCGGGGTGGAGATCATGAAGGTGGATCTCAACACCGTGTCGCCAAGGAAGAGGCCGTGGTTCGAGAAGATGCAGGCCGACATGCTCAAGTTCGACGACGAGTGATTTATGGCGGCGAGCGCCATCTTTTTCTGTATGCCGACAGGTGTGCCGGCATGACCACGGGAGCCGCGATGGTGTGGTCGAACTCAAGTTCCACCCTTTTTTGTGTGCTGGCATGTGTGTCGGCCGGCTGGCGAGTGCGCCAGCATGAACTCTGGTGATATTTTCTGAAGCCGGCATTGTATGCCGATGCCGGCGCTGGCATGGTGCCGGCATGAGACATGGTCGCTAGCATGATCGCCTGCAGACCTTTTTTTAAAAAAGTTAAATGTGAACATGAAATGGGTCAGCGCATTTGTCGCATTGCCGACTCAAATGCAAAACTGGGCAGACGCCGGGCGGGCGGCCGATCCAAACGGACAAAAGTCGGACAAATACGCCGTCCGTTTGGGTCAGCCCGTTGGAGTTGCCCTAGTGTCTCTAATTTCTTGTATATGATGGGGTGTCCACGCATGGTGAGATGATGGCATGAGCAAACAAAAACGTTGTTGCTCCATCGGTTGGAGCACTTTATCTAAACA
>NC_057798.1:258575633-258583989 GCF_018294505.1 Triticum aestivum | reverse complement strand
CTTTTTTTCCTATGCAATGGTCTGGGCATAAGTACCGATGTGCTTCAAGGGACGGCAAAGGAGAAAAGTACTACTCCTTTGGTTTCAAAATATAGTGCTTCTTTTATTCCCGTGCTTAAACTTTGACCATAAATTTAACCAACGAGACCAATTGCGGCGGGAGCAAAAATTATACCAGTTAATTCATATTGAAAGAAGTTTTCAATTATATATTTTTTTCTTTCGCCGCAGTCGGTCTCATTGATTAAATTTATGGTCAAAATTATACCTCGCGAAGCGCGGGCGCATTATATTTTGAAAGGGAGGGAGTAGTATCCTTTGCGCTTGTGGTTTGTGATCCCCTTGTCTACTCTATCTGCGGTGGTAGTAGGGCCGTCAAGAAAAACAAATGAATTGTTTCTCAAAAGAATAGACCGTTGATGACATCACAAGTTAGTTAGTACCCAATTAGTTTCTCTGAAAGGCAAAATTGGTCATTATGTTACTACTATATATCATCGTCGTACGGGGTCTAGAAAGAGAATGAGCAAAAAGTGCACCCTGAAAAATGTTATTTCTTTGTTACCTTGAAAAGTCTCGATTATGGTCTCCAACGTCACATACATATAGTCCTATGTTTCTAGCTACATCTTAGTTACCACTTCTTCCAACGAGATTTGCAAGGGAGATTGTAGGATATATCATCTCAACTGCAAGTGTCAGCCACAAACACAAGTAGTAATAGTTAGCTCTTGGCTTCTTGCAGTCTCAAGGACCTAATTTTCACCAATATTTTATGGCCCCATCTTGATCAATAACTAATATAATACTTACATCCCTACGTAGGATGCAGCCTATAGACAGTAGGCAAACAAAGAACCAGTCCGAGTCACTCTACACTTGTCTGCAATCTTCAATATATTTTGATCCCCGGTGGTTGCAACATCAACTACTACTGCACAACTCATAAGCCAAACCCCCACAAAGATTTTATAACCCTGATTCATGCAAGCAAGAGACAAATTTCGAGGGGTCAAAATGGTAGGTATGATGACTCTTCGAAAAATGTAGTATTCGTGTGGCGTAATTGCACCTGTCCTCTGTTGAAATGTGAGATGGGCCTAGAGCCCATATGACAATTTCAGATTTGATCTCTAAGGGCCCATGTAGGTGGCATGATAAGGTGGTGGGAAGTTTAGTCCCACCATGCTAGTGAAAGGAAAGTTGGAGTGGTTTATAAGGGTGGCTCTTCTACATGTTATTGGAGTTTGAGAAGAGAAGAGGCCCTCGCGCGCTCCTCCTCCGCCGCCCGCCTCGCCGCGTCGGATCGTAGGCTGTCACGGACTCGGACGCGGGTCAAGCCCCACGTCTCTCCACGCGGCTGCGTCTATATAAGTGTGCGGTGTCCCCTAATCCTAGCCGCCACGAACAGATCACATCTGCTCACGCGCACGCCCACCGTCGTTCCTTTGCTGCTGCCGCCGCGTACACGGTCGACGGGAGAGCAGGTCTCCGAAACCACGCCATTCTTGTTCCTGTACGGGGTGAGGGGCGAATAGGTTTTTGGGCAGTGATTACGCGACTGCTCGCTTCCGATCGTCTACCTCCTCTACGTCCGCGTCGCCTTCATCATCACCATGTCCACCGACGTTGACCGTGCCGCCGCCGAGAAAGCTGAAGCCGGCAAGAAGGCCGCCGAGGACGCCGCTGCTGCCACCAAAGCTGCGGCCTCTGCATGGCCTACTGGAGGGTATTACTCGTTTATCCCGCTCCTGATTAATTTCATATTAGCAGTACCAGCAGTATGTGTAGATTTGTCTACTGTTTGCTTAGTACGTGCATGTTTAGATCAAAGTCAGTACGTCATCAACTTAGTCAATGCCATGCTAGTGATTTACTCGTGGATTAATTTAATCGAGAAATTGCCTATTTACTCAACAATCCAAAAACCTATTATGTGTAGGAATTTTTCGGCAAGTGGCTTTGCCGCAACACTGAAACCGGATAAGTTTACCGGTACGTATTTTAAGCGTTGGCAGACAAAGACCACTTTATGGCTCACGGCTATGAACGTGTTCTGGGTCACCGGTGTGTCCACGGGAACGATTGCTCCTGAACAGGAGAAGGCGTTCAGGGAGGCAACCACTGTGTTTCTCGGAGCAGTTCTTAGCGTGATCGGAGATAAACTGGTTGACGCATATTTACATGTGCATGTCGCCAAGGACTTGTGGGAGGCGCTCGAATCTAAGTTCGGGGCCGCCGATGCAGGGAGCGAGATGTATATTATAGAGCAGTTCCACGATTACAAGATGGTTGAGAACCGTCCTGTACTGGAGCAGGCTCATGAGATAATATGCATTGTTAAGGAGCTTGAGCTTCTGAAGTGCGAGTTACCGGGCAAGTTTGTCGCGGGCTGCATAATCGCTAAGCTCCCCAATTCCTGGAGGAACTTTTCCACCACTCTGAAACATCAGAGGCGTGAATTCTCTATGGAGGATGTCATTGGCCATCTGAGTGTTGAGCAGAATTCGAGGGCAAATGACTCGCACGGAAAAGGGGTCGAAGGGACTTCTGTTGCCAACATGGTGAACCAGAGGAACTTCAACTCCCACAAGTTCAAGGGAAAGAACGGTGTCCAACGGAATACCGACTTCAAGAAGAAGGGTAAGAAGACCTTCAAGAAGAACAAGAAGGATGAGGGCTGCTTTACTTGTGGTTCGACTGAACATTGGGCCAACAAGTGCCCAAACAAGTTTAAGAAGTCAGGACAAGACTCCAAGTCTGTCAACATGATTGTGGGCAACAATGAGAATGGTGCATCTGGGTACGGTAATTTATTTACTGTTTTTTCAGTGTTTCAGCCTACCGATTGGTGGGTGGATACAGGTGCAGGTGTTCATGTGTGTGCTGACATTTCATTGTTCTCTTCTTACCAGGTCACAGGCCACGGGTCCGTATTGATGGGGAATGGCGCGAGTGCTTCTGTTCATGGTGTTGGCACGGTCGATCTGAAGTTTACTTTGGGAAGGATCGTGCAGCTGAAGAACGTGCAGCATGTCCCCGCCATCAAGAAGAACCTCGTTAGTGGCTCCCTTCTATGTAGAGAAGGGTTTAAGTTGGTATTCGAGTCTAATAAATTAGTTGTTACTAAGTATGGACTATTTGTTGGAAAAGGTTATGAGAGCGGAGGGATGTTCCGCCTTTCCCTCGCAGATTTCTATAATAAAGTCGTGAACCATATTCATTTGAGTGTTAATGAATCTGAGGTTTGGCATTCACGTCTTTGTCACATAAGTTTCGGTGTTATGACGCGGCTAGCTAAGTTGGATTTAATCCCGAGTTTCACTTTAGCCAAAGGTTCTAAGTGCCTGTCATGTGTGCAAGCTAAGCAACCTCGCCAGCCTCACAAGGCTGCGGAGGAGAGACACTTGGCACCATTAGAACTCATACATTTTGATCTTTGTGAGATGAACCGTGTATTGACTAAAGGTGGAAAGAAATACTTCATGACATTGATAGATGATTCCACTAGATATTGCTATGTGTATCTGTTAAATACTAAAAATGAGGCTCTACACTACTTTAAAATCTATAAGTCAGAAGTTGAGAATCAACTTGAAAAGAAAATTAAACGTTTTCGTTCAGATCGTGGTGGAGAGTACTTCTCGAGTGAGTTTGATTCCTTCTGTGCGGAACACGGCATTATTCATGAGAGGACGCCTCCCTATTCACCCCAGTCAAACGGGGTTGCCGAGCGGAAAAACTGTACTCTAACTGATCTGGTTAACGCCATGTTAGATACGTCGGGTTTATCCAAGGCATGGTGGGGGGAGGCTATATTGACGGCATGTCATGTCCTGAATAAAGTTCCGATAAAGGATAACGAGATCACTTCCTATGAGAGATGGGCAAAGAGAAGGACAACACTCTCGTACTTGCGTACTTGGGGATGTTTGGGGAAAGTCAACGTGCCGATCCCCAAAAAGCGTAAGCTTGGACCCAAGACTGTGGACTGCGTTAATTTGGGCTACGCTAAGAACAGCGTTGGCTATAGATTTCTAGTAGTGAAATCTGAGTTACCTGACCAGAAGGTCGGCACAATCATAGAGTCTAAGGATGCTACATTCTTTGAGGATATTTTTCCTATGAGAGATATGCAAAGCACTTCTAGACAGGAATTTGAGGAGACTCCTGAGCCTGCCATTCCTATGGAACATTATGAACGAACACATGATGGAAATCCTGAGGAGGATGACGAGGAAACCCTTGGTAGGGGCAAGAGACAAAGGACTGCAAAGACCTTTGGTGATGATTTCTTCGTGTACCTCATGGATGATACTCCCACTTCTATCTCAGAAGCGTATGCCTCTCCAGAAGCTGACTACTGGAAGGATGCGGTCCGTAGCGAGATGGATTCCATCATGGCTAACGGGACATGGGAGATCACTGAGCATCCCTATGGTTGCAAACCATTGGGATGTAAGTGGGTGTTCAAGAAAAAGCTTAGGCCCGATGGTACGATTGAAATGTACAAGGCCAGGCTTGTGGCTAAAGGCTATGACCAGAAAGAAGAGGAAGATTTCTTCGATACTTATTCACCTGTGGCTAGACTGACCACCATTCGAGTATTACTCTCATTGGTGGCCTCAATGGTCTTCTCGTCCATCAAATGGATGTTAAGACGGCTTTTCTGAATGGAGAGCTAAATGAGGAAATCTACATGCAACAGCCAGATGGCTTTGTGATAGATGGTCAGGAAAGGAAGGTGTGTAAGTTGCTGAAATCTTTATATGGCCTGAAGCAAGCACCTAAGCAATGGCATGATAAATTCAATACAACTCTGACATCTGTTGGTTTCGTTGTTAATGAGGCTGACAAATGTGTATACTATCGCCATGGTGGGGGCGAAGGAGTTATACTGTGCTTGTATGTTGATGACATACTGATATTCGAAACAAACCTCAAAGTCATTGAGGAGGTCAAATCGTTTCTGTCTCAGAACTTTGAGATGAAGGACCTTGGTGTGGCTGATGGTATCTTGAACATCAAGCTACTGAGAGATAATGAGGGTGGGATTACACTTCTGCAATCTCATTATGTTGAGAAGGTGTTGAGTCGTTTTGGATATTCGGACTGCACACCATCTCAAACACCATATGATCCTAGCGTGTTGATTCGAAAGTCCAAAGGCATGGCTAAAGATCAATTGAGATACTCTCAAATCATTGGTTCACTGATGTACCTAGCGAGCGCAACGAGGTCTGACATCGCGTTTGCTGTGAGCAAACTGAGCCGGTTTGTTTCCAAACCGGGTGATGTACATTGGCATGCTGTTGAAAGAGTTATGCGCTATCTGAAAGGTACTATGAACTATGGACTTCACTATAACGGAGACCCGTCGGTACTTGAAGGGTATATTGATGCGAATTGGATCTCTGATGCTGATGAGATGAAGGCCACAACTGGGTATATGTTTACTCTTGGAGGTGGTGCTGTTTCCTGAAAGTCTTGCAAGCAAACGATCTTAACGAGATCGACAATGGAAGCAGAATTAACAACATTAGACACTTCTGGTGTTGAAGCAGGATGGCTTCGAGATCTTTTGATGGACTTGCCACTGGTTGATAAACCGATTCCGGCTATCCTTATGAACTGTGACAATCAGACTATCATCACCAAGGTGAAGAGTTCAAAGGACAACATGAAGTCCAACAAACACATAAGAATGAGATTAAAAGCTGTCAGAAAATTAAGAAACTCCGGAGTGATAGCGCTGGACTATGTCCATACGGCTAAGAATCTGGCAGATCCCTTTATGAAAGGGCTATCACGTGTAGTGATAGATAGTGCATCGAGGGAGATGGGTATGAGACCCAAATGAGTTGTCATGGTGATAACCCAACCTATGTGATCGGAGATCCCGTGAAGTAGGACCTGGGAAACAAGCCAGTGGTGAACTGAGGAGAGTAACTTTACTAACCCACTCCGTTGGAGATGCAATACTCTCGGAAACTGTATGGAAGGATGACTACTGTCTTAATGTGTTCCAAGGCTTATATGTATAAGCAACATGCTATCCTACAGAGCGATCTTTGGAGGAACACACCTATGTGAGCCCGACTGCTAGTCACAGTCTATGAGATTGGGGTGATCTCTAGTAAGCTCATGAATAGGCCAGGAGTGTGACTTATATGCTCCACCCGAGGGGTCAGCCTTCGGCAGCCCAGTACTAGTAAGACATGTGGTGAAACTTCTTTACGCCAAACTGACAATTCAAGGCATAGTCCATTGTTCAGTTGTGAAGGAGTGTAGCTATTTGCTCTAGGTGAAGCTCAACCTTAACAGGTCTTCACTGAAACACTAGTATATCAAAACAGCGTTTGGAACAAAGGACAAAGTGGGCCCCTGAGATCTGGTGGGGGATTGTTGAAATGTGAGATGGGCCTAGAGCCCATATGACAATTTCAGATTTGATCTCTAAGGGCCCATGTAGGTGGCATGACAAGGTGGTGAGAAGTTTAGTCTCACCATGCTAATGGAAGGAAAGTTGGAGTGGTTTATAAGGGTGGCTTTTCTACATGCTATTGGAGCTTGAGAAGAGAAGAGGCCCTCGCGCGCTCCTCCTCCGCCGCCCGCCTCGCCACGCCTTGCCTCGCCTCGCCTCGTCACGACGCGCCGCGGGTTGCGGGAATGAGCCGAGCCGAGCTCACACCTATGCGCTTATTTTTGCCAGTCACTAACGGAGAGGTTCTGACAGCAGGGCCACGATCCGAGACGTCGGATCGTGGGCTGTCACGGACTCGGACGCGGGTCAAGCCCACATCTCTCCACGCGGCTGCGTCTATATAAATGTGCGGTGTCCCCTAATCCTAGCCGCCACGAACAGAACACATCTGCTCACGCGCACGCCCACCGTCGTTCCTTTGCTGCTGCCGCCGCCGGTGACTCCATCCTGTCCGCCGCGTAAACGGTCGACGGGAGAGCAGGTCTCCGAAACCACGCCCTTCTTGTTCCTGTACGGGGTGAGGGGCGAATAGGTTTTTGGGCAGTGATTACGCGACTGCTCGCTTCCGATCGTCTACCTCCTCTACGTCCGCGTCGCCTTCATCATCACCATGTCCACCGACGTTGACCGTGCCGCCACCGAGAAAGCTGAAGCCGACAAGAAGGCCACCGAGGACGCCGCTGCTGCCACCAAAGTTGCGGCCTCTGCATGGCCTACTGGAGGGTATTACTCGTTTATCCCGCTCCTGATTAATTTCATATTAGCAGTACTAGCATTATGTGTAGATTTGTCTACTGTTTGCTTAGTACGTGCATGTTTAGATCAAAGTCAGTACGTCATCAACTTAGTCAATACCATGCTAGTGATTTACTCGTGGATTAATTTAATCGAGAAATTGCCTATTTACTCAACATCCTCGAACTGTTTGTTATCCGTTCTACTTTAACTTATCAACATCATGGAGAGCAGCAGTACTATGCCAAACTAAGGGCATCAATTGATCGTCCTTATTGATGTTTGTTATCAGCTGCAACAAGAATTAAAGATGAAATCCTTGGCTAGTCTCGATCAAAGATCTTATTCCTGTTGATTGATTGACATGATCGTTCTACCTAAAGGTTGCACTGACAGAGTTCATGCAATCCGTCAAGAAAGGGAAGCAAACAGAGCATTTTGTTCCGGAATAACTAGCACGCCATCTATTTATCTTCTAAGGTTTTTTGTTTGTTTGCACGGATTAATTTCAGTGCCTTTTCTTTGCCATTCCGTCCCTTTGGTTCACAGGATCGTTGTCTACAAATTACATGGCCGTAAGTTTACACAAACACTTGTTCCTAGCAAACCACATTTTGTTTATCCATGTAGTATTTGACTTGTTAAGGCATTACTAGTCCAATGCCCGTGCGTTGTCACAGGATAAAAAAAATATATACAATGATAAGAAAGGTTGGAATTTGAAATATGTGTTGAACATGACAATTATTCATATAGTGACAAATTCTCAACGTCTTTCTTCCTGTTCTTCCCCATCCATTCTGATGCAGAGGCGGGTTGATCCTCCGTTTCTAAAAAAAATATCGTCATTTTATTACATAAGTCAGTCATCTTTTGTTGTACCTGTTGAATATATGGTTTGTGCATGTATATTGTATAGCCTGGCCCACCTCCTAATCTTTGTATAGTTGAGGTTGTGGCCCACTTTGTACTCCATATATACGTGCGCATTGCACCGATCAATACATCGTGAAGCATTGCCAAAACAATCATTTCCAACATGGTATCATACCTACGATCCTAACCCTAACCCGTGCCGCCGCCGCCGCGATCCCATCGCCGCCGCCGTCGCCGCCGCCACCCACCGCCGCCGCCACC
>NC_057798.1:258499619-258574996 GCF_018294505.1 Triticum aestivum | reverse complement strand
TCTAGGCCATGGCCTCCCCCGGTTCCACCGGTACCACCCGCAGCCGCCGCACCAACCCGTTCGAAGGTCCCGATCCCGTCGTCATCCGCGATCTCAACATCCTCGCCCGGGTTCCCGCCGTCCTCGACCACCTCACCTCCATGTATTATGCCTGGAAGACGTACTTCTCCCTCGTATTCCGTGAGTACAATCTCCGGGATCACATCGATGGCTCCGTGGACTCCCTCTTCATGGAGGACGATGAGGAGTGGACGGCCATCGACACCACTCTCATCCGTTGGTTCTACACCACCATCTCGAAGGACCTCTTCCACACGATGGTCTCCGCCGACGATGACGCTCACGCCGTTTGGACCAAGCTCAACGGCCTCTTCACCGACAACGCGCTCCAACACAAGGTCTTCTTGCACGGCGAGTTTTTTTGGGTGCCAGCAGCTTGAGTCGTCTGTTGACGATTATTGCATGCGCCTCAAGAAGCTTGTTGACGAGCTCCGTGACCTCGGCGAGAAGGTCTCTGATGAGCTTCTCCTCAGCACCCTCATCGCCGGCCTGAACGATGACTTCGGGAACGCCGCCTCCAACATCCCCCTCATCACCAACCCGACCTTCCCCAAGATTGTCGTGTACCTGAAGCTGGAGGAGCGGCGGATGCGGATGTCACGCACCCGGGCCACCCACACGGCGCTCACCGCCGGTACCCGTGGCGGTGCGCCGCCCACCGCCCCGGCCCCACCACCGCGGCCCGCCCTTGGCCCCTTCCAGGTGCCGCCGTCGCAGGCCCCTCCACCCCTTGCCGAGCAGCAGTAGCGCCGGGGCGGGCGTCGCGGCCGAGGTGGCCGCAAGCAGCAGCAGCCGCAGCAGCCGGCTGCCCACGGCGGGGCGCCTCGCCAGCCGCAGCACCAGCTACCGCCGGCGCCCTGGCAGGCCGGCCAGAACCCTTGGACAGGGGTTGTGCACGCGTATTCCATGCCTATACTGCTTGCCCCCGTCCCCGGCTCCTTTGGCGCCCGCCCGGCCCCTCATCAGGCCCTGTACGCGGCCCCTCAGGTGTACCAGCCCGCGCCGCTCTACGGCCCCTCGGGCTATGGGTTTGTGGCGCCACCGCCTCAGCCGGCGCCGTCCGCCCCGGCCCTCCGGCCGGCGCCTTGGGATCCCACGCTCCTAGCGGCTCTCCACACCGCCCCCACGCCGCAGCAGTACACTGGCGGTGGCGACTGGTATATGGACACCGGAGCCACGGCTCACATGGCTGCCAACCCTGGTAACCTTCTTGCCGCTCACCCCGTTCACACCGCTGCTCGCATTACCGTGGGTGACGGTTCTTCCATGCCCATTCCTCATGTCGGCCATGCTGCTTTTCCTTCTAACTCCATGTCATTATATCTTTCTAATGTGCTTGTTTCTCCTAACATCATTAAAAATCTTGTTTCCGTTCGTTCTCTTACACGTGAAAATCCTGTTACCATTGAATTTGACATGTTTGGCTTTTCTGTCACGGATGCCCGTACCCGGATGGTGCTCCACCGATGTGACAGCCCCGACGAGCTCTACCCGGTCCACTCACCTACCTCATTCGTTGCTGCACCCATGGCGCTTTCCGCCGGAGTGGACCTTTGGCACGCTCGTCTCGGTCATCCCAACATCGCCACCATTCGTCATATTCTTCGGAGTTTTTCATTCACGTGTAATAAGATCGACGATCACACTTGTCATGCTTGTCGCCTCGGCAAACATGTTCGTCTTCCTTTTAGCAATTCCTTGCATGTCGCATCATACCCGTTTGAGTTAATTCATAGTGATGTCTGGACCTCTCCTGTTGCAAGTAACACGGGCTATCTTTATTACCTTGTCATACTTGATGATTTTTCGCACTATGTGTGGACCTTCCCGTTGCGGCGAAAGTCGGACTCTGTTGCCACTCTCACCGCCTTCTACTCCTATGTCTCCACGCAGTTTGGACGTCCCAGTCATGTGTTGCAAACAGACAATGGGAAGGAGTTCGATAACCTTGCGATCCGCAACCTTCTCGCCACACACGGCACGATCTTTCGTCTCACTTGCCCGTACACTTCGCAACAAAATGGCCACGCTGAACGCGTGCTTCGCACTCTCAATGACTGCATTCGCACCCTCCTCTTTCACGCCAACGTGCCCCCACGTTTTTGGCCCGACGCGCTTGCCACCGCATCACTACTCATTAACATTCGTCCTTGTCGCACTCGCAGGAATTTGGCACCTCATCACCTCTTGTTTGGCACGCCACCCTCCTATGCTGAGCTCTGCATCTTCGGTTGCCTGTGCTACCCCAGCATCGCTTCCACTGCTCCTCATAAGCTCGCACCTCGGTCCATGGCCTACATATTTCTTGGCTATCCTCCTAACACCAAAGGCTACCGCTGCTATGATCCTATCTCTCATCGGGTGATCACTTCACGACACGTTTCCTTTGATGAGATGGTTTTTCCGTTCCAGCAGGTACCTTCGGATGTTGCGGCCTTGCCCGCTCCCGGTGATGGCCGCCCACGTGCCTCTCTTGGGCCGCCTCCCGGCTTTGAGGGTGCCCCCCGCGCCACGGGTCGAGTCTCTCCCTGATTGGCTGCCCTAGGGGCCGCACCTCCCCCGACGCCCGCGACGCCCCCGGCATCCCCGGCCTTGACCCTGCCGGCGGCCTTGTCTACCGCCACGCCGGTGGCCTTGTCCGCCGCCTCGCCGGCGGCCTCGTCCGCGGCGGTCACATCGGAGGCGGGCTCGTCTTCGTCCTCGCCCGCCCCCCCCCTCCGGACCTGCTGCCCCTCCTGATGAGTTGCTCTCGGGCTGGCACCCTTCGCCCGAGCACGCGGTACCCCAGCGATGAGTATCTTCTCGCTGCTTCCGCCTCTGAGCCGTCTCCTCTCCCATCGTCAGCTTGAGCCGCCCTTCGGGATCCTCATTGGCTCGCTGCGATGCATGAAGAATTCGACACGCTCCAGCGGAACCTGGCAGCTCGTCCCTCGACCGCCTCGTGCCAACATCATCACGGGCAAGTGGGTCTTTCGGCACAAGACTCGTCCAGATGGCACTCTCGAGCGCTATAAAGCTCGCTGGGTGGTTCGGGGTTTTCGGCAACGCGCGGGCGTGGACTTCACCGACACATTTGCCCTGGTTGTTAAACCGGGCACGATCCGCGCCGTGCTCCAGCTAGCCGTGTCCCGAGCATGGCCTGTGCATCATTTGGACGTGTCCAATGCCTTCTTGCACGACCACCTGGCTGAGCAGGTGTTCTATGAGTAGCCCACCGGCTTCGTCGACGTCATGCATCCAGCTCATGTGTGCTTGCTCTCCCGTTCGCTCTACGGGTTGAAGAAGGCACCTCGAGCCTGGTACCAGCGCATCGCCGCCTTCCTGTAGTCGCTCGGATTTACATCGACTCGCTCCGATGCGTCCCTCTTCGTGTATCATCACGGAGTTGACACGGCCTACTTGCTGTTGTACGTCGACGACATCATTCTGACGGCATCCACCATCGTGCTCCTCCAGCGGCTTACTGCTCATCTTCGTGATGAGTTTGCCCTGAAGGATTTGGGTCCTCTGCATTATTTCCTTGGCATTGAGGTGGTTCGACGGCCAGATGGGTTCTTCCTGCATCAGCAGCGCTATGCCCATGAGCTTCTCGACCGAGCTGGCATGCTTAACTGCAAGCCCGCTCCCACGCCAGTCGACACCAAGGCCAAGGTCTCTGCTTTGAAGGGTTCGCCTGCATCTGATGCGACCTTCTACCGCTCAATTGTGGGCGCCCTGCAGTACCTCACCCTGACGCGCCCCGACTTGCAGTATACCATTCAGCAGGTCTGTCTTCACATGCATGCTCCGCGCGACTCTCACTGGACTCTGGTGAAGCGTATCCTCCGATACATACGCGGCACCTAGTCCTTGGGACTTACGTTGATGGCCTCCACCTCCACCGACCTCGTCACCTACTCTGATGCGGACTGGGCTGGCTGCCCGGACACACAGCGCTCCACCTCGGGGTACTGTGTCTACCTTGGGCCGTCCCTGATCTCTTGGTCTTCCAAGCGACAGCCCACCGTCTCCCGCTCAAGTGCCGAGGCTGAGTATCGAGCAGTGGCTAATGCTGTTGCTGAATGATCTTGGCTCCGTCAGCTGCTTTAGGAGTTGCTTTGTGATGTTCACAAGGCTACGCTCGTTTACCGCGACAACATCTCCGTCGTTTAGCTCTCCGCCAACCCGGTCCATCATCGTCGAACGAAGCATATTGAGCTCGATATACACTTCGTTCATGAGCAGGTGGTGATGGGGTTATGTACCTAGGGTAGGGTCATGGACCTGATCTAAGTACCTTACCCAAGGACACCCTTAGAAGAAGTCGCCTTCCAGTCGACCAACGAGGGACACACTCGACTGACTTGAAGGACTCGACCACGAAGACTCACTCGACCACCAGAAGGTCAAGAGGCACTCTGCACTACAACGGCCAGTAATCAAGTAGACTTTATGATAGTAAAGGCACTTTATGTGGGGCGTTACCAGTAACGCCCCAGACTTAACTCACCTTAAACCCTCGCCTACGTGGGCTGGCTGGGGTCCTGGCGCACTCTATATAAGCCACCCCCCTCCACAGGCAGAAGGGTTCGGCACCTTGTAACTCATATACTCATAATCCACTCGACCGCCTCCGGGCTCCGAGACGTAGGGCTGTTACTTCCTCCGAGAAGGGCCTGAACTCGTACATCCTTTGTGCTTACAACCTCTCCATAGCTAAGACCTTGCCTCTAAATACCTACCCCCCACTCTACTGTCAGGCTTAGAACCACGACAGTTGGCGCCCACCGTGGGGCAGGTGTTTTAGCGATTTTGTGGAGAAGTTGCGATTCTTCCGAGTACTTTCATCATGGTGTCTGCTGGAGTTTTGGTCGAGGGTCAAGAGATCCGTCTCGGCACTCTCGCCTTCATCGCCGACGACTCCGCATGGCTCCAGGAGGCGCCACTCGACGTGGATGCGCTCCCCGTCCACGGTGCGATGCATTTTCGCGCATGTGTCCGTGGCGTTCTGCTGCGGCAACCGTCGACCCAGTATCGGTCGGCTCCTTTATCGTCCACCCTCCCGGTCTCCCGCCAGCGCAAGCGCTCAGGCCGGTCGAGGCTTCAGCGATGGGTGAGGCACGCGGTGGCTCGCCAATCGGCCACCACCCAAGTTGCGGCAATCGAGCCCGACGAACTTCTCTACGGCTTGTTCGATCAGTCGACTGGCTCCGTAGAGACTGCATCCGAGTGCGGTAGCAGTGATCCAGCGGCGGAAATCTTGATGGTCGACGGGCCCCACAGTCCCCCTGGCTTCGCCCGTGGTGGTGGAGCGGGTGACGGCGGCGACCCTACACGAGGCTACGAAGAGTACCAGCCCGAGCCACTCGACTCTCTGCAAAGAGAGGAACTTCGCCGCAGGAACGAGGATCCCCTGCGTATTCCCATCACAGGAGAAACCCCCGAGGCTCGTGCCTTGGAGGAGGCGCGTCTGGCCAATTTGGCCGAGCGCACTCGACTGGAGAACCTTCAGCGAGCACTCGACGAGCGCGCGCGGCAATGAGTTCCCGACACCAGTCGACGTCAACTCTTCCCGCCGACTCAGGTATATCGAACCCCAATTCAGAATTTAGCAGCTGCGACCCGTATAGCAGAGTCCATCCAGCCTTCGCAGTCGGAAGCTGGCAGAGGTTTGCTGCAGATCAGGGATCTGCTCCGGGCAGCAGGAGATCAGAATTCAGCCGTGTCTCAGTCGCGCAACAGAATTCACAGTCGATCCGTCACTGTGAATACGGTTCAGTCGGCTCACAGCCCCAGATCGCCTCCGCGGCGTGAAGGGCGCGAGAATCGGCGAGATCAATATGGCGACAGACTCGACCGGGATGATAGGCGTCGAGTGCCCTATTCCCCTCCGAGGGGTGGGTCTTACGCTCCTCGGCAGACAGATGATAGGCGTCAGTACAGTACAGGGCGTAGGGTTCCAGTCGACCCCAGAGAACCAGGCTTCGACGCGCGATCCGTTATCGTGCAAGGGTTGGTCGACCGGAACAGAGCCCATCGAGGTGGACTCGACAGAGATGTACCCACAAGCAGTCGAGTGCATGTTTCTGGTCCTGAATGTTTCAGCAGAGCTATCAGAGCCGCAGTTATCCCTCCCAATTTCAGGTTGGCATCAGGAGTCAGCAAGTTCACTGGTGAGTCAAAGCCTGAAACTTGGCTTGAAGACTACCGAGTGGCAGATCAGATTGGTGGTGGGAACGACGAGGTGGCCATGAAGCATTTGCCCCTCATGTTGGAAGGTTCTGCCAGGGCATGGTTGACTCAATTACCTCCTAGCAGCATTTACACTTGGGAAGATCTGTCCCGAGTGTTCGTCAGGACGTTTGAAGGAACTTGCAAGCGGCCAGCTGGATTGATAGAGTTGCAAGTCTGCGTGCAGAAAACTAATGAGACTCTCAAAGAGTATATTCAGAGGTGGATCACTTTGCACCACACTGTGGAGAATGTGTCTGATCATCAGGCAGTCTGCGCCTTCAAAGATGGTGTCAAGAACAGAGAACTGAGTTTGAAGTTTGGTCGAACCGGTGACATGACCTTGAGTCGGATGATGGAGATTGCTACCAAGTACGCCAACGGCGAAGAAGAAGACCGACTCCGAAGCGGCAAGCACAAGCCGAGTCAGTCGGAAAAAGGAAACACCAGTCGGAAACAGAAGCGGAAGGCCGAATCGGCAGCTCCTGGAGAGGCTCTGGCCGTGACTCAAGGAAAGTTTAAGGGTAAACCAAAAGGATCCTGGAACCCCAAGAAGGTAAAGGATAAAGAAGGGAACGACGTGATGGATATGCCATGTCACATTCACACGAAGAAAGACGAAGAGGGGAATATCATTTACCCGAAGCACACCACTCGCCAATGTCGACTCCTGATCCAGCAGTTTCAGGGAAAACAGTCTAAGGACAAGGAGAAGGAGTCGGACAAGGCCGAAGACAAGGAGGACAGTGAGGAAGGATATCCGCATATCAACTCCACTCTGATGATCTTTGCAGATGTGGAAAGCAGAAGTCGATTGAAAGTGATTAACCGAGAGGTGAACATGGTTGCCCCCGCAAAGGCAAATTATCTGAAGTGGTCTCAAACACCCATCACATTCGACCAATCTGATCACCCGACTCATATTGCCACCCCTGGGAGGCAAGCTTTGGTGGTCGATCCAGTTGTCGAAGGCACTCGACTGACAAAGGTGCTGATGGATGGTGGAAGTGGGCTGAACTTATTGTATGCAGACACATTGAAAGGTATGGGCATTCCGATGTCCCGACTGAGCACTAGTAACATGAGCTTTCATGGAGTTATACCAGGGAAGAAGGCCGAGTCACTCGGCCAGATAGCTTTGGACGTGGTGTTTGGCGATTCAAAGCATTTTCGCAAAGAAAAGTTGACGTTTGAGGTCGTGGATTTTCAAAGTGCATATCATGCCATTTTCTGGAGACCAGCTTACGCGCGGTTCATGGCTCGACCATGCTACGTATACCTCAAATTGAAGATGCCCGGTCCCAAAGGAGTGATTACTGTCACCGGTGATAGGAAAAAGGCAGAAGAGTGCTTTCAGAAGGGCTCCAAGATTGCCGATTCCCAGGTGACGGCAGTCGAGTTCGAAGAATACAAGCAAAACGCAGATCCGAGTGACTTGCTGCGATCCAAGAAGCCCGCCACAGAGTCCGCATTCCAGTCGTCCGGTGAGACGAAGCCTGTTCACATTTCACCCGACCGACCCCGAAGCAGCTCCGACCCGCATCTCCACGACACTCGACCCAAAATAGGAAGAAGCGCTCATCCAGTTCCTCCGTGAGAACTGGGACATTTTTGCATGGAAGCCCGCTGACATGCCAGGTGTTCCCAGGGGACTGGCTGAGCATCGCCTAAGAGTCGACTCATCTGCAAAACCAGTCAAAGAGCATCTTCGGCGGTCCGCCGTCCAGAAGAGAAAAGCCATTGGCGAAGAAGTGGCTCGACTGTTGGCGGCAGGATTTATCCGAGAGATATACTACTCCGAGTGGCTCGCTAATGTCGTCATGGTTCCTAAGAAGGACAAGTCGCTCCGAATGTGCATTGATTTCAAGCACATCAACCGGGCCTGCCCGAAAGATCATTTTCCTCTCCCTCGCATAGATCAAATTGTTGACTCGACCGCGGGATGTGAGAGGTTATCTTTTTTAGATGCCTACTCCGGGTACCACCAGATCCGTCTGTACGGGCCCGACGAGGTAAAAACAGCTTTCGTCACTCCATTCGGGTGCTTCTGCTATATCACCATGCCATTCGGCCTCAAGAATGCCGGAGCCACATTTATGCGAATGATTCAGAAGTGTCTACTCACTCAAATCAGTCGGAATGTGGAAGCTTATATGGATGATATCGTTGTCAAGTCGCGAAAAGGTTCCGACCTGCTCGCTGACCTCGCCGAAACATTTGCCAACCTCAGAAGGTATGATATCAAGCTCAATCCATCAAAGTGCACATTTGGAGTTCCTGGTGGCAAGTTACTCGGTTTTCTCGTTTCCGAACGGGGAATCGACGCTAACCCAGAGAAGATTGGCACTATTCTCCGAATGAAACGCCCTGTGCGAGTGCATGATGTCCAGAAGCTTACTGGATGCTTGGCCGCATTAAGTCGATTCATCTCACGACTCGGTGAAAAGGCATTACCTCTTTACCGACTGATGAAGAAGACAGACAAGTTCGAGTGGACTCCAGAAGCTGATGCAGCGTTTGCCGAGCTAAAAGCTCTGCTATCCACCCAGCCGTTGCTTGCTGCTCCAATCAGCAAAGAGCCTCTGTTGCTCTATATCGCAGCCACAGGACAAGTTGTCAGTACTGTGCTAACGGTCGAGCGGGAAGAAGAAGGAAAAGCTCTCAAAGTTCAGCGCCCAGTGTATTATTTGTCTGAAGTCTTGACTCCATCCAAGCAGAGATATCCTCATTATCAGAAGCTTGTGTATGGAATATACATGACCACAAAGAAGGTTGCTCATTATTTCTCTGATCATTCCATCACAACAGAGATTTTGCACAACAGAGATGCAACTGGTCGAGTGGCCAAATGGGCGATTGAACTTCTTCCCCTTGATATCAAGTTTGAGGCAAAGAAAGCCATTAAGTCCCAGGCAATAGCAGATTTCCTTGCCGAGTGGATTGAACAGCAGCAGCCGACTGAAGTTCACTCGGAGCATTGGACCATGTTTTTTGATGGCTCTAAGATGTTGAATGGTTCCGGTGCTGGGGTTGTCCTGGTTTCCCCCAGAGGAGATAAGCTCAGATATGTGCTCCAGATTCACTTTGATTCCTCCAACAATGAGGCAGAATATGAAGCCCTCTTATATGGGTTGCGCATGGCCATTTCACTCGGCGTCCGTCGCCTGATGGTCTATGGCGACTCGGATTTAGTGGTCAATCAGGTGATGAAAGAGTGGGACGTGAGAAGCTCAGGCATGACTGGATACTGCAGTGCAGTGAGGAAGCTGGAAAAGAAGTTCGAGGGGTTGGAGCTCCATCATATACCCCGACTGAAAAATCAAGCAGCTGATGATCTAGCAAAGATAGGTTCCAAGAGAGAAGCCATTCCGAGTGGTGTGTTCTTGGAGCATATACACACTCCGTCAGTCAAAGAGGATCCTTTCACCGAAGAAACTCCACAGCCCAAGAGTGCCACAGATCCGACTGAAGTTGAAGTCCCAGCGGTGGTCGACTTGATCATGGAGGTTTTGGTGGTCATTCCCGACTGGACGATTCCGTATGTCGCATATATCCTGAGGAAAGAGCTCCTGGAGGATGAGGAAGATGCTCGACAGATCGTCCGTCGATCTAAGGCCTTTACCGTAATCAAAGGACAATTATACAGAGAAAGCGCGACTGGAGTTGGTCAGAAGTGCATAACACCAGAAGAAGGTCGACTCATCCTCAATGATATTCACTCGGGGACCTGTGGTCATCATGCGTCCTCTCAGACCATCATGGCCAAAGCATACCGAGCCGGATTTTACTGGCCAAAGGCGAATGAGATGGCGAAAGAGATAGTGGATAAGTGCGAGGGATGTCAATTCTACTCGAATATGTCACACAAGCCTGCGTCGGCTCTGAAGACCATTCCACTCGTCTGGCCTTTCGCAGTATGGGGATTGGACATGGTCGGTCCTTTGAGAACAGGACGAAGTGGCTTCACGCATGTACTGGTGGCAGTCGACAAGTTCACCAAGTGGATCGAGGCTAAACCAATCAAGAGCCTTGACACCGGTACTGCTGTTAGCTTCATCAGGGAACTAATATTCAGATATGGAGTCCCACACAGCATCATTACGGATAATGGGTCGAACTTTGACTCAGAGGAATTCAGAGCTTTCTGCAACTCCCAGGGCACACGGGTCGACTACGGTTCAGTCGCCCATCCGCAGTCGAATGGACAAGCAGAGCGAGCTAATGGACTGATTCTTAAGGGATTGAAGCCTCGACTGATGCGTGATCTCAAACACGTGGCTGGAGCTTGGGTCGACGAACTTCCCTCAGTACTCTGGGGACTGCGGACCACACCTAATCGGTCGACCGGAAGAACTCCATTCTTCTTGGTCTACGGAGCTGAAGCAGTCTTGTCGAGTGATCTTCTCCACAATGCTCCTCGAGTTGAAATCTACAACGAAGCAGAGGCTGAACAAGCGCGGCAAGACGCAGTCGACCTTTTAGAGGAAGAAAGGGAGATGGCTCTGATCCGGTCGACCATCTACCAACAAGATTTGCGTCGTTTCCACGCCAGAAATGTGAGAGGTCGAGCCTTCCAGGAAGGAGATTTGGTTCTCCGAGTGGATCAGCACAAACCACACAAGCTTGCTCCTTCTTGGGAAGGCCCCTTCATCGTCACCAAGGTTCTCCACAACGGGGCGTACCGTCTTTACAACGTCGAGCATAATATTGACGAGCCCCGAGCTTGGAACGCGGAGCTACTCCGCCCATTTTACACTTAAGTTTTATCACTCGGATGAGTTGCAATAAAATACTTCTGTAGTTCATGGACCTCAAAATAATAGTGTCATAGTCCCTCCATAATTTCTGTCGCTTTTTATTTTGTCCAATAAAATTCCCCCTCAGTGGGTGACTTAGCTGCGAATCCGTTTCACCTAAGTTTGTAAAAATCCTACCGAGTGGCGAGCCAGACTCCCACTCGGAGGCTTAGCTGCGAATCTGTTTCGCCTAAGTTATCAAAATCCTACCGAGTGGTAAGCCAGCCTTCCACTCGGGGGCTTAGCTGCAGCCCTGTGCTCGCCTAAGTTATCAAAATCCTACCGAGTGGTAAGCCAGCCTTCCACTCGGGGGCTTAGCTGCAGCCCTGTGCTCGCCTAAGTTATAAAAATCCTACCGAGTGGTAAGCCAGCCTTCCACTCGGGGGCTTAGCTGCAGCCCTGCGCTCGCCTAAGTTATCAAAATCCTACCGAGTGTAGAGCAACCCTCTCACTCGGGGGCTTAGCTGCAGTCCAAGCACTCGCCTAAGTTACAAAAATCCTACCGAGTGAAGAGCAACCCTCTCACTCGGAGGCTTAGCTGCAGTCCAAGCACTCGCCTAAGTTACAAAAATCCTACCGAGTGAAGAGCAACCCTCTCACTCGGGGGCTTAGCTGCAGTCCAAGCACTCGCCTAAGTTACAAAAATCCTACCGAGTGAAGAGCAACCCTCTCACTCGGGGGCTTAGCTGCAGTCCAAGCACTCGCCTAAGTTATAAAAATCCTACCGAGTGAGGAGCAACCCTCTCACTCGGGGGCTTAGCTGCAGTCCAAGCACTCGCCTAAGTTATCAAAATCCTACCGAGTGTAGAGCAACCCTCTCACTCGGAGGCTTAGCTGCAGTCCAAGCACTCGCCTAAGTTATCAAAATCCTACCGAGTGTAGAGCAACCCTCTCACTCGGAGGCTTAGCTGCAGTCCAAGCACTCGCCTAAGTTATCAAAATCCTGCCGAGTGATGAGTAAACCTCTCACTCGGGGACTTAGCTGCAGCCCAGTGCTCGCCTAAGTGGACTGAAGAATAAGTCGATTGCAGTAAAGGCGCCTTGCTTTGAACCTGCGAAAGACATTTCGAGCCAAAGGCAATCATATTCAAACACCAAATTCAAGTTTGAATCGATATCTAAAGGAACCGAGAGTGCTCAGGCGTTAAGCCTGTTAAGGTTTATCGGTTACAATTCCACTCGGCATACCGAGGCAAATTTAAAAGCGTCGAGCCAGAAAAAGTTTTTTACCCCTCCTGTGGAGGGCTGGAAGGAGCAACGAATTCATCAAGGTCAATTCCGTCGGCGATCCGAGTGGCAGCTGCAAGGAAAGTTTCCATAAAGGATCTGAAGTCGTGCTTCTTGGTATTGGCCAACCGAAGGGCCGCCAGCTTCTCTTCTCGTGCATCCTTACAGTGGACTCGGGCAAGACACAGAGCAACATCTGCACCACACCGAGCCGAGGACTTCTTCCATTCCTGCACTCGACCAGGGATCGTGTTCAACCGGACCATCAGCGATTCAAGGTCATTCTGAAGTGTCTCCTCAGGCCAAAGCGTCGAGTCGATGCGAGATGTGGCGGCCTTCAGCCTTGCGAGATAGTCCACGACAGCTGCAACACGGGACTCCAGTCGGAAAACATCCATGGCAACTTCATCGTTCACCGGAGAATTGGCAGGGTCGAGGTTTGGCTCCAGCCGGCTAGTTTCTTCTTCAAAGTTTTGACAAAATTCTGCAAGGGTGATCACTAAGTCAAGGAGATGGTCGAATGGAAAAATCACAATTGGAAATGTCTGCCAAGCATAGAGGTTTACCTTCAAGCATAAGAAACAGCTTCTTGGCAAGTCCACTCAGGAAGGCCTCCAGATCAGTTTTCTTCCCAGTCAATTTGGTGACTTGGTCGGTCAGGGCAGCTTTATCAGTTCTCAGTCGACTGACCTCCTTGTTGGCAATCCCAAGAGCAGCTTTCAGATTGGTATTGTCTTGTTCGAGCTTGGTGACTGAAGCTAACTTCTCGTCAGCAAGCTTGATCTTCTCAGCTAGCTCAAGGTTTTCTTCTGTTGGGCCTCCCTTACCTTACCTGCAAGTTACAGCAAGATCAGATTTTGAAACAAGCAAGGGGAAAAGCAGTCATCAGGGTCTCACCAAACATACCTTCGGTCTCCTCCTTTGCCTTTGTCAGCTTCTCCTGAACCAGCTTCAAGCTCAGCTCGACTTGAGTATGCTTGTGCTCCAGCTCTGAGTAGCGAGCCACAAGATCACAAGAGTTCTGCGAAGAACCAATCGACTAAATGTCAAATTTAATTCACTTCCGAGTGAAAAAGGGAAAAGCTCACGTTTCTAAGACTACAGCCGAATACAAGCATTCGACCGTAGTCTCGGGGACTACACCCAGTGGGTGCACTCAGCGTGCCCCCACTAATCCTGTTGAAGACAAAGTCGACCAGTCGACCTCAAAAAAAAAGATGTATTCTCTAAGACTATGATCAACTGCAAGCAGTCGACCACAGTCTCGGGGACTACACCCAGTGGGTGCACTCAGCGTGCCCCCACCGGTTTGTGAAATCCAGTCGACATAGTCGACTAACAGAAAAATTGACATCATAAAGCCTAAGGCCGACTGCCAGCAGTCGACCTTAGCCTTGGGGACTACACCCAGCGGGTGCACTCAGCGTGCCCCCGCTAATACGGAACTCAATCGACAACACCCAGTGGGTGACTACTATAAATTCCGGAAAGGAAAAGTTTTTGGCAGCATATCCAACAGAGCAAACGGTGGTCGACTGACCTGAACATTGCTTTGGAGGGCAGAACTAGCGTCATAAGCTGCCTGGCTCGCGTCCCGGATGGTCTTCAGCTGCTCCATCATGAGTCCCGCCTGGCGTATCGCCTCCTTCGCTGCGCCAGCTTGGTCCTCTGGGACGTGGTGCGTCGTGAAGAGGGAGGGCTGCTGAGCACTCGTCACTGGATTCGCGAAGGACACCGTGTGTCGAGTGGTGTTCTCTTCCTCCACAGTCAGAATCTCAGGCACCGTCACATCCTGAGACACCTTACTGGCGGACGCTTTCCGACTCCTCCTGCGCTTCAGCGGCTCTTCATCCTCATCATCATCAGGGAGATTGATAACAGTATTGGGTGGAGCTACAGAGAAAGATCAGGATCAGAGATCGCGAGTCAGTCGACCAAGAACAGCGTTAAGAATACAGTACCTGGGTTCGAAGTTGTTGCGTCCTCCATCTCGTGGTCATCAGCCCGGGCCGAGGTTTCAGAAGTAGCAGCACTGCAACTCCAAAGGATCAGTCGACTAACTTTAGCGTCGACCAGAGACAAAGTTCACACAAAATAAGAAAATATGAGCAGCACGGTTACCCTGATATGGTGGGGATGGACACCTTCATCTTCGGCAGGAGCTTGATCGGCTTCGACGAGGCCGCCCTGGGCTGCTTCGGCGCCTTTTCAGTCGGCACCGGAGAGGTGGTCCGAGGGCGCTTGGTCGACTGAGTGGCGGTCGCAACCCCCTTACCACGTTCGGTCGAAGGGTCGTGGACAAGCTTCGACCGCCTTTCGGAGCGCGGTGGTACGACTTCCTCCTCCTCTTCTTCCTCGTCCTTGACGTCATCTTCATCACCGTCATCATCATCATCGTCGTCATCCTCCTCTGCAACATCCGAGTCCCATTCCTCCTCTTCCTGGCTCTCGCCCCCACTCGCCTCGCCCTCCTCAGTCGAAGCTTGTGCCCCATTGGGCATCGAGTACAGCTCGGTGAGGGCCTAGCAGATGCCCAGACAAGGATCAGTCGACCAGTCGGCAGGGTAAACAGAAATGAATGCGACAAGAGCGCAGTGGAGAGCAGGGCAAGTGTACCTTGTTTGGGTCGCTGTTGTGGTCGAGTGGAGGAATCCTTCTGGCTCCGTGTGGGTTATCCTTATTTCCGGTAACGGCTACCATCCATCTTTCCAGAGTGACATCGTCGACTGCTTCTGGATGGACTCTAGTCTCGTCTTCGGTCCCACAGTACAACCACATGCAGTGGCTCCGGAACTGAAGGGGCTGGATGCGACGCCTGAGGAAGACCTCCAGGAGGTCCATGCCCGTCACTCCCTCCCGAACCAACTGCACCACGCGCTCCATCAACATCTTCACGTCGGCTTTCTCCTCCGGAATCAGCTTCAGAGGGGAGGGCTTGTTCACTCGGTCCATGGTGAACGGAGGGAGTCCACTCGACTGCCCTAGCATCGACTGGACCTGGCAGTAGAACCAGGTCGACTGCCAGCCTCTGACGGACTCGGGAAAGGTCATGGGCGGGAAGGTGCTCTTATTCCTCACTTGGATCCCCAGGCCCCCACACATTTGGACGACTCGGGTTCTCTCATCACCTGGGCTCGCCTTCTTCACGGTCTAAGAGCAACACGTGAATATATGTTTGAACAAACCCCAGTGCGGTCGACAGCCCAAGAAACCCTCACACATGGACACGAAGGCAGCAAGATAGGCAATGGAGTTTGGGGTAAAGTGGTGAAGTTGCGCTCCGAAGAAATTCAAGAAGCCACGGAAGAAAATACTCGGCGGCAAGGAAAACCCACGATCAACATGAGTGGCCAAAAGCACACACTCACCCTCTTCTGGCTGAGGCTGCCACTCCTTCCCCGGAAGCCTCGCAGCTCCGTGAGGGATCAAGCCCTCGTTGGCCATGTCGAGGAGGTCCTTCTCTGTGATGGTCGACTGGATCCAGTCTCCTTGGACCCAGCCCTTCAGCAGACGGGATCTGGACGAGGACCCTCCGCGGCTGGTGGATCTCCCCTTCACCTTCTCCGACGCCGACGCCTTCTTTGCGCGCTCCAGCGCCGCCGTCTTCTCCTTGGCCATGGTCGCCGGCGAGATGCGCGAAGGGAAGTGGTGCGGGGGCGAGAGCGAGCACGCTGGGCGGAGAAGAAGGAAGCAGAGAGAGGGAGAGAATGCTGAGGCGCAGCACAGAAATCCTCGCCGGGCACATTTATAAGGTCTCTTCCGAGTGGATGACAGGTAGGCCCGTCGATCTAATCATATCTGGGAGCAGTTATGCAGACGGGATACGTGGCGAAAAAGGCGGCGCGGAGATCGAGGCGTCTATGCCCCGTCCCATCCGAACGCCGCGGTCCGCCCCGCTTCGCGCGCGTCCCCAAATTTCGCATCCCGCGGAATCCGCGAACAGCAAATCAGTTTGTCAGACGCGGTGTTTCCGGCGATCCGTCGCTCGGAAATCGTCGAAGCCCGAAAGATCACTCGACGCAAAAATAGAATGGATCGAGTCGACTGAAGGCGAATTGCTCCCTGTCGACGAAGAGATCCTTTGGTCCAGGACAACGCACGACCAGGGCACAAAGGTTAATCGGAAACGACATCAACTCCTTCCTCACTCGAAGCCTCAATCCATTCGGGGGCTAATGATGGGGTTATGTACCTAAGGTAGGGTCATGGACCTGATCTAAGTACCTTACCCAAGGACACCCTCAGAAGAAGTCGCCTTCCAGTCGACTAACGAGGGACACACTCGACTGACTTGAAGGACTCGACCACGAAGATTCACTCGACCACCAGAAGGTCAAGAGGCACACTACACTGCAACGGCCAGTAATCAAGTAGACTTTATGATAGTAAAGGCACTTTATGTGGGGCGTTACCAGTAACGCCCCACACTTAACTCACCTTAAACCCTCGCCTACGTGGGCTGGCTGGGGTCCTGGCGCACTCTATATAAGCCACCCCCCTACACAGGCAGAAAGGTTGGGCACCTTGTAACTCATATACTCATAATCCACTCGACCACCTCCGGGCTCCAAGACGTAGGGCTGTTACTTCCTCCGAGAAGGGCCTGAACTCGTACATCCTTTGTGCTTACAACCTCTCCATAGCTAAGACCTTGCCTCTCAATACCTACCCCCCACTCTACTGTCAGGCTTAGAACCACGACAGGTGGCTCTTGGGCGCATCCGGGTCCTCTACGTCCCGACGGCGCAGCAGTTCACCGACGTCATGACGAAAGGACTGCCTACTTCTGTTTTCGAGGAGTTCAGGTCCAGTCTTTGCGCCTCCCGCGACACTTTGACTGCGGGGGGTGTTGAATATATGGTTTGTGCATGTATATTGTATAGCCTGGCCCACCTCCTAGTCTTTGTATAGTTGAGGTTGTGGCCCACTTTGTACTCCATATATACGTGCGCATTGCACCGATCAATACATCGTGAAGCATTGCCAAAGCAATCGTTTCCAACAGTACCATCACATGGGCACCTTTGTAAAATTTTAGTAAATCTATGAAATAATCCTCACGTGTCCGATAGACGAGTGATTGTTGTATGTATGGATTTTTTTTGAAGCGCATGTAAATTTTCATTATAAAAATATTTACAAAGTACAAAACAAGTGGAAGCTGGTTAAACCAGACCCACTAGCCAACACCAGTTTCCGGAAACATGTTCATCAAGTTATTAAGAAAAATGAGCTAGCCAAGAATGAAACTCGTTTGTAAATTTGCTCTTCACTTTTATGCCAAGAAGCTTGAGTTCTTGTTTGAACATTGAAAGATCGTGGATATCGCCTAGAGGGGAGGGGGTGAATAGGCGCTTTAAAATAATTACGGTTTCAGCTTGAACAAATGCGGAATAAACCTAGCGGTTAATTTGTCAAGCACAAAACCTACAACGACTAGGCTCACCTATGTGCACCAACAACTTATGCTAAGCAAGATAAACTACTAGGTGATAGCAAGATATATGGCAAGAAACAATATGGCTATCACAAAGTAAAGTGCATAAGTAAAGGGCTCGGGTAAGAGATAACCGAGGCACGAGGAGACGATGATGTATCCTGAAGTTCACACCCTTGCGGATGCTAATCTCCGTTTGGAGCGGTGTGGAAGCACAATGCTCCCCAAGAAGCCACTAGGGCCACCGTAATCTCCTCACATCCTCGCAGAATGCAAGATGTCGTGATTCCACTAAGGGACCCTTGAGGGCGGTCACCGAACCCATACAAATGGCAACCCTTGGGGGCGGTCACCGAACCCGTACACTTTGGCAACCCTTGGGGGCGGTCACCGGTACCCGTCAAATTGCTCGGGGCGATCTCCACAGCCTAATTTGAGACCCCGATGCTTGCCCGGAGCTTTACACCACAATGACTGAGCTCCGAACACCACCAACCGTCTAGGGCGCCCAAGCACCCAAGAGGAACAAGCTCAAGGGTACCAAGCACCCAAGAGTAGTAAGCTTCTCAACTTGTAACTTCCACATATCACGTGGAGAACTCAAACCGATGCACCAAATGCAATGGCAAGGGCACACAGAGTGCCCAAGTCCCTCACTCTCAAATCCCACCAAAGCAACGAAAGCTATGGAGGAAAATGAGAGGAAGAACAAGAAGGAGAACACCAAGAACTCCAAGATCTAGATCCAAGGGGTTCCCCTCACATAGAGGAGAAAGCGATTGGTGGAAATGTGGATCTGGATCTCCTCTCTCTTTTCCCTCAAGAACTAGCAAGAATCCATGGAGGGATTGAGAGTTAGCAAGCTCGAAGAAGGTAAACAATGGGGGAAGAATACGAGCTCAAAAGGATAAGGTTGAATGGGAAGAAGACCCCCTTTTATAGGGGCTCCCGAATCCAACCGTTATGCAGCCCGCAGCCCGCATCTGGGCGGTACTACCGTTGCCGGAGTGGTATTACCGCTGCCATAGCGGTACTACCGCTGTGACAAGCAGGCATAGGGCAACCAAGGCTGAGGGATAAGAAGTACACGCACTAGGGCGGTACTACCGCCCTGTGGGCGGTACTATCGCCGATAAGCGATAATGCCGTCCCTACAGCCGCTGGAAAACAGAGGAGGGAAGCGAGCTGAGCGGCAGTTGGAGCGGACGTAGGAGCGGTACTACCGCGCCCTACTGCCGTCCGTACTACCGCTCCCCTGCGTGGTCCTTTACGGAAACCCGACTCGAGAAAAATGCATCCCCGGAAGCAGCAGTACTACACGCGGCACAGGGCCGCGGTACTGCCGCCTACAAGCGGTATTACCGCTCGAGAGGGCAATACTACTACTTGAGGCTTACAAGAACACAACAGAGAAAACAGAGGATGCAATAATGCCTAAACTGCCACAACTTCTGCATATGAGCTCTGAATTGAGAAAACTCGAGCTTGTTGGATAGATGACAACGAGTAGCATCCAACAACGACTGGTTATAGTAAGAAGTGGAGGGGAGGTAAGCCTAAGGAATAGAGGAGAGAAACCTCCAACCGAGAAGAACCATCAAAACCTCCAACATCGAAAACATCATAGAAGATGCGTGCATGAACTCCGTTTTCGATGAACTCGAGCTTGGCAAGAAGATGAACATAAGCTCTAACACTCACAAGGAGAAGAACCAAACAAGAACCAAGAAAGAAGATGCAAGGATGCAATGGTTTGAGCTCTCTACGAACGATACGATCAAGATACTCATCAAGAGCCCCCCTTGATAGTACGGCAATCGATCCTATAACCCGGTCCCCCAACAACCACCATGAGACCAGTAAAATAGAAAACCTATCAAGGGCAAACCTTTGCCTTGCACAAGATCCACTTGAGCTAGATGATGACGATCTTGTCCTCCTCAAGATGGACCACCTTTCTTGATTGCATTGGGTCGATGAAGATGAGTTGATTGCTCCCCCATAAACCACTATGGGTGAGCCACTCTTCCGCACATCTTCACAAGTCCATTGTCACCACAATGGACATCAAGCTTCAAGCACTTGATCTCTTTGTGATGCTCCACTTGAACTTGCACACGACAATCTTGATGACGATCACCACTTGATGTCATCCTCTCCAAGGGTTGTATGATACCTTCCTCTTTATGCAATCTCATGGGCATATACCTAACCCCACATAGAACTCTCACATAGACCATGGGTTAGTACACAAAACATAATGGACAATGCTTACCATACCATGGGATAACTTGGTCCCTCTCGGTACATCTTCTACGTTTTGTGTGCTGATCAACTTGAATCACTCTCTATACTTAGTCTTGATCAACCTTGACTCTTTCCAACTCTCTTCATTTGGATGATGACTTGAAGGTAAACATGAATGATCACACAATCTTCTTCTTCAAGACATAAACCCCTTGAAGACATGACCACTCTTTGGATAATTCCTTAATAGCACCTTGGTCAACACATAAACTCCTTGAAACCAACACATGGACTTCAAGAAATTCCTATGGACAAATCCTTCAAATATAACTCAATGCAACCATTAGTCTGTAGAGATTGTTATCAATTACCAAAACCAAACATGGGGGCACCACATGCTCTTTCAAACATGAACTTCTAACCATGAATCGTGGGATCGATGTTTCTGAAAACTTTGCCATTTCTTTGGAGCCAAATACACCAGCACCCAAGCATCACCACTTCAAGGCCAAAGTGAGGAGGAAGTTCAGCTACGGCTAAGAAGGTCTCCTCATAGATCGAGATGCCCCTTTTTTATTTGGGATTTGGGTGTTCCAGCAGTTCTGAGCAAATGAACATCCTCTATATGCATGCCCCTTCTTGTTAACATGTTTCTGGTGTTAAGTCTATCATGAGCTATCAGCCATAAGAAGATCTTGCGCTTGACTCTGCTAGAGTTGTACCATATGCGTTTGAAAAAGACATGTTCTGTTTGATTCCCGAACAAATGCTTATACATCTTCATCGAGGAGTACTTCTTGGTCTGTCCCAAGCAAATCCAGCTATCTTTGCCCAAAGGATTCAATGCAGGGATGAGGTTCACCAGTTGGAGGAATTGCTCATGAGCTTGTGCTGACAGCGGAAGATGAAAATTATCAGTCCAATTCGGGTAACTGACAAACTCCTTCATGGTGACTGTGTCAGAAGTAGCGAACGAATGCAACTGGGGAAATTGAAGTCTGAGTGCTTCTCCGTGACAAGGATCTAGCCAGAAATGAATGTTGATACCCGATTGAACCACACAGGTGCAGGCTTCTTTATATGCAGGCAGTAAGGCAATGTGCATCTTCCACCAAAAAGACCCTTCTCTTTTATCCAAGGGTGGTCCAGAAGATTAATATGTTTCCCAAACCAGTTTTACCCAAGGTAAATCGACTTGGTTGAGGAATTTGTGGACATTTTTCATAAGAAGGGCTTTGTTATGTTCAAGAATGCTTAACACTCCTAGTCCACCACTGTGTTTGGGCTTTGTGATCTTTTCCCATGCCACCAGGGCCATTCATTTCCTTCTGAACCAATTTTCACAATAGAAAGTGCCTCGGATACTTATTGAGCTGAGCAATGACCCCAGCCGGAAGTGAAAGAGAGCACATGAAAAAGATTGGCAGAGCATATAAGACTGACTTAATCATAAGAAGTACGCCATCCAAGGAAAGTAAAGTGGAACACCTTGAGAGCCTTTTTTCAATTCTTTGCATAATTGGCTGAAAATCTGCAATCCTGAGCTGAGTGGTACCGAGGTAGGTGAATGGAAAATTCCCTTGCTGACATCCCAGTATGGTTAACAGATCATGCAACTGCTCATTTGGGATGTTGATGGGCACAAGGACCGACTTATGGTAGTTAACTTTAAGTCCAGTGAAGGCAGCATAATGAAGAATAAGGCTCTTGATTTGCCGAAGCTGTGAGTGCACTGCTGGTAGCACTAGAATTGTGTCATCCGCGTACTGAATAAATGGGAAGTCAGGACAGGAGTGCCTAATAAGAGGGGCTTGGATTAGGTTGTTCTCCATTGCTTCACTAAGGATTGATTGCAGTAAGTCAGCAGCTAGTACGAAAAGCAAGGCTGAAAGAGGGTCACCCTATCTGACTCCTCGCCTGCAATGATTTTTTTCCTGGAACTCCATTCAACAAAACCGCTGAAGTGCTAGAAGAAAAAAATTCATCCACCTGATCCATTTGGTGCCAAATCCTCTTGCAGTCAGGATCTCAATGATAGCCTCATGTTCAATCAAATCAAATGCCTTTTCGAAGTCTAGTTTTAGAATAATAGTGGGCTCCTTCGTTTGCTGGCATTGATGAAAGTATTCAAAAGCCCAAGCAACACAATCTTGGATTGTTCTAGATTTGATGAATCCATATTGGTTGGCATGAACCAGATTAAGAATTGCCTTTTGCAGCCTATTTGCCAGAAGCTTTGTAATGATTTTGACAGAGTAGTTGAGGAGTGATATTGGTCGAAAATCATTAGCACTAGTGGGGGAGTCCTTCTTGGGAATGAGAGTGATATAAGAGGCAATGATGCTCTGCAAATTGACCCTCCCATGAAAGAAGTCTTCTATAAGCCTATAGAAATACTTACAAATAATGCGGCAACAGGCTTTCATGAAAGCTCCATTGAAGCCATCCGGGCCAGGTGCTTTCTCTTTGATTACATTATCAATCTCTGATTTATAGAACGGGGTTTCCAGAGTATCAAGATTTTCTAGCCTGTGTAGGATGGAATCCAGGTGGAGAAGATTACTAGTTGATGTCTTTTGTCCAAGTCTCTTTCTGAAGGCTTGCCAGAATAGATTAGCTTTTGCATGGTGCTCATACTGTTCATTTCCTTCTTCATACTGAAGCACTAAGATATGACCCTATCTGAACTTGATAGTTGCTTTTGCCTGGAAGAACTTAGAGTTTTCATCCCCAAGTTTGACCCATCTTATGGTTGCCCTTTGTTTCCAATATATCCTCTGATAGGAGAGGATCTTCACAAGGTGTTCCTTCAGAATATTTTTGGTGCCAGTTTCCATCTCAGTCAGTAGCCTGTACTCCTCAAACATGTCCCACATGGCAATGGTTTCATTTGTTGCTGTGATAATTCCAGCCAGATTAGAGATGCTTTTGGCCTAGATTTTGAGGCCCTTCCTCAATCTCTTGAATTTGGCAGTGATTAGTTTTGCACTGTCTAGTTCTTGCACATCTTGTTTCCAAATATTAGAAACTACTTCCATGAATTTTGGGTGCTCTAGCCAGAAGTTTTCAAATCTGAAGATATTAGAGTTGGGAATACAGGTGCCAATTGAAATCACACAAGGGGTATATGATCTGACACTGGTTTGGAGAGGGATAGAGCAATGGTATTTGGGTAGTTGTTGGTCCAGCTCTCAGAGGTAAAAAAACCTAGTCAATTTTCTCTAGCAGTGGAGCAGATTGCATATTACTCCACGTAAAGCTTCTCCCTTTAAGTGAAATTTCTACCAACCCAAGCTCACTAATGGCATCATTAAAGTTTAGCATACTAGAAATGTCTCCATTGCCTTTGTTTCTGTTGTAGGGGTATATGGTGTAGTTGAAATCTCCCACAACCATCCAATCTGTGTCACCTGGCATTTGAATGTTTTTAAACCAATCCAGGAATTCAAGTTTCCCATCAGCATCACATGGTCCATAAATATTTGTGAGTATCTAAGAGCAACCATTATGCTTTGAGGTGAATATGATAGAGATTGAAAATTTATTTTTGAACAAAGCATTGACCATGAAAATAGCTGTCATTCCAAGCCACCAGAAGACCCCCTGAGGCCCCCACAGAGGGGGTGAAGTCAAATTTGTTAATTCTTCTAGGAACTTTTTGAGGTAAGCACTATCAAAGGATTCTTTCTTGATTTCTTACAGACATAGGATGGTATAATTTGATTCTTCTATCTTGTTAGATAGAGCTAGCCATTTGTTACTGGAATTAATGCCTCTAATATTCCAGTTAAGAACTTTCCAGTCTCTATTATGAGCAGACATATTCATTGTAAATTAAATCGAAGAGGTGCTGGGACTGAAGAGCAAGCCAAATAATAGGGAAAAAAGTGCACCACAGGGAATGATAAGCCACTGAAACTAACAGATCCATACAAATAGGACTGCAGTCTTGCTTACAGTCTAGCAAACAGATAGTAAACATTACAGTCCTGATAAACATCCAAAAAACACGAGGTTTCTTTATCCTCTATCCACTGAGACTTGACATTTCTAAGCAGCTACTCCTTTACAGGTGGGGCCTTGCTCCCTTTCTTTGCTTTCTTCTTGAGCAAGACCTCTTCTGAAGTGTCCTTGGCATCCATCTTGCAATAGGAAATTCAGATTTTTAATAATTTTGTTGTTAAAGGAAGGTGGTTTGGCATCGCAAGCCAAACCGCTTTTATCTGAACATACTTTCTTTTTAAAACCCTTAGTTAGCTGATGTAACCTCAAGCTCCGTCTTACCTCTGATTACACAATGGGCACTCTATCCTTTCTCTTGCCTTTAGAGAGAACTGTTCCACTAAAGGAAGGATCTTCTGCCTGGTGTGGCCTCCTCTTGGGAGTGGATAGAGATGAGGTCTCTGCCAGCTTGTTCTGTTCATCCTATGCACATATAGGAACGATAGAAGAGGGACGCTGGTCAGGCAGATAAAAGGGAAGGCGTTCTGTGGGGTCTCCTTCCAGTATGACAGTCCACATAGAAGACATCGGGAATTTCTTTGCCCAATCAAATTTATCCGGGGTGAGTAAAGCATGAGCAAGGAACATTATCCAATCTAATGGTACCTGGATTGCAGTCTCTCCTTCAGAGCCAACATAGAAAAATTGCTACCAAATGAGCTGTCCTTGTGCAGTGTCCTGCTGCTGAGAATCAACATCAGAGGGGACCAAAGCAAAAGATGAGTGTGGACCAGTAGGAAGATATTTCACTTTAATATTGAAACCAGATGGGGCAGTACTACCTGAAGATTCAAACATCAGCGATGGGTCTGTATGTTCAATTACCTTGTTGTTGTCTTGTGCTAGAGCAGAAGTTGCCTCTGAATCTGATAATAGTTCAATGATTGGATCCACAATCTCAATCTCCTCATCAACTGATATGTTGAAATCAGAGTCCTAATCTGAAGCTTGTGATGAGATGTCCATCCCAGGAGACTGCAGTACTGGACCTAATAAGATGTCAATATCCGTGAGGAAAAAAGTGTCTTCCCCAGATTCCATGTTTAGGATGTCTTGCTTTTGAATTGAAGGGCTAGTGAGGTCAATAAAAGATCATCCGAGCTCTCTGATGATATCTAGTTAAGATAAAAGGTTGCTCCCCCCTAGGGGATAGGCACATCTACTGCTATAGGTACCATAGTGGCAGGATCAACTTGTTGAGCAGGAGCAAAACTCCCTTCAGAAATAATAGGAGGAATAGGTGCTTCAGGTCCTGCAGTTGCAAGGATGTTTTGAATGGAAGGCACAACCTCTTGCAGCAGATGGTTCTCTTGCAGGTTGAGAATGGCTGGGGTACAATATGGATATCAAGGTCAGGCAGCCCATGGATATCATTCTAGGCCTGCAAGTTCAGGTCCCAGTTGTTCTGTCCTTGGAGAGCAAAGTGGGCCTGATAATTGTTTAAGTCACCATCTACTATTTAATTGGAGCCCAGCGAGAGAGTGATATCACTGTTATCATCCATGTCTGGAAGAACAGGGGCTGGGACAGGCATGTCCAAAGGTTGCATGAGATCAGCAAGTTCCAAAAATTCTCCCTCTTCTAACTCTTATCAATAAACTCCTCATTTGCCATGGGCATGGCCCAGTGGCCCCGGCCAAGTAAGTGTTCCTCCTCAAACTCTTCTGGGTCCTCCTCCATTTGATCATCTGGTGCATGATCATTAAGATCTTCCTGGAGGTTAGCATCATCTGCTTGGTGTTGCTAAACAGGTTCCAAAAAGTGGTTCGGTTGGTTAGGATGGAAATTTGGATTGTGAGGCTGGGGATGAGGATTTCCATTGGGAGGAATGGGATCCTCATCAGGTAGCATAACCCCCATCATTTCCTACTGAATGATGACCACATGAACTGCCTGCGATTCAGAGTTGAAGTCATCACTTTCCCCACAACAATGCTTGCTGGCACATCTCTGAGCTCCTCTACTTTGACCTTGACCATGAGGGTAGCCATGTTGCTCCTGGCTCTGTCCCATAACACAAGCTTACCAAATGACCTGACAGCATTTGCAATTTCGTGGATGTATAAATTTTAGGTGGAATGGTTATCGCTTACTCACATTTATCAAGAGATGTTTGAATATTAAATTTGATTTAAAAATAATGAAAGATGCACTTACTGTAATGATTTTTCTTTCATTTGTGACTCCTTTTTTTGGCAATGTCATTAGAATCTAGTGTTTTCTCTACCCTACTGATCCCCCATCAGCTTGTTGTGGAACACAGCTCACCCCGCCTCCCGCATTGGGTGACTCGGGCGGGCTACTACCCTAGCCGCCGCCGAGCCCGATCTACTCCCTTCTTTCCTCACGTCGCCGTCGCGTGACGCCGCAGGGCTAAGCTGGGGGGCAGATAGCGATGGCAGGGGTCTCTCCTTCTCTCCCACGGCTTGGGGTGGGGCGGGCCCCTCGGCGTGTGGAGGCGCGGTTGGTCGGGTCTTGCGGCGCGACGGTGATGACCCACGAGTATAGGGGATCAATCATAGTCCTTTTGATAAGTAAGAGTGTCGAACCCAGCGATGAGCAGAAGGAAATGACAAGCGGTTTTTAGCAAGGTATTCTCTGCAGGCACTGAAATTATCGGTAACAGATAGTTTGATAGCAAAGTAATTTGTAACAAGTAGCAAGTAGCAATGGTAACAAAGATGCACCAAGGTAGCTCAATCCTTTTTATAGCCAAGGATAGGCTTGAACGTTCTCTTATAATAAGCAAAGCGTTCTTGAGGACACATGAGAATTATCATCTAGTCATTTTTATCATGTTTGTTCGATTCGCATACTTTGATAATTTGATATGTGGGTGGACCGGTGTTTGGGTGCTGTTATTTTACTTGCACAAGCCTCCCACCTGTGATTACCCCCTCTCACAAGCATTCGCAACTACGAAATAAGAATTAAGATAAATCTAACCATAGCATGAAACATATGAATCCAAATCAGCCCCTTAGGGAATAACGCATAAACTAGGGTTTAAGCTTCTGTCACTCTAGCAACCCATCATCTACTTATTAATGCGCAATGCCTTCCCTTAGGCCCAAATATGGTGAAGTGTCATGTAGTCGACGTTCACATGACACCACTAAAGAAAGCAACAACATACATATCATCAAAATATCGGACGGATATCAAATTCACATGATTACTTATAACCAGACTTCTCCCATGTCCTCAAGAACAAAAGTAACTAATCACAAATCATATTCATGTTCAAGATCAGAGGGTTATTGAATATTAATAGCATTTGAAAATTTAATTTCCCCCCAAATAAACCAACTAGCATCAACTACGGTTTTTGAGCAAAAGTGCTTCTCCTTAGGTTCCTCCTCGAGACGGTGACGCTTCATCCCGAAAGTCTCTCTCTGATTTTTTTTCTACGGCAAATGGCATCATATAGGAGAAGATGGGCACCAGAGGCCTGGCAGGGGGCCCACAAGCCCATAGGGTGCGCCCTCGAGGGTAGGGCGTGCCCCCTGAGCTTGTCACTCTCTGGTGGGTCCCATCCTGGTATTTCTGCCGCCAATATTTTTTTATATATTCCAAAATAAATCTCTGTAAATTTTCAAGTCATTTGGAGTTGTGCAGAATAGCTATCTCTGATGTAACCCTTTCCGGTCGAGAATTCCAGCTGCCGACAAACTCTCTCTTTGTGTGAAACTTGCAAAATAAGAGAGAAAAGGCGTAAGAATTGTATCATAGAATGAAATAATGATCCAAAACATAATAAATAACAGTAGGAAAACATGATGCAAAATGGACGTATCAGGCGGCGGCCGACGGCTCTGTGGCCGATCGGATCTTGGATTGGCTGCGGCGGCATGGAGGGCCTGCTGGATGGATCGACTGTACATGTGGTCAGGCTTCCGGTCAGATCTGATCTGACCGGTGCGGCCTGCTCCATGCGCAGTGGTGGTCCCGTGCACACGAGGCTGGATGGGGTTCCTCGAGCGGATCCGGGTGAAAACCCTACTCTTGGCCCATTGCCAAGGCCGGCGATGGCAGTGTTTTCTGCGTCGTCCCCTTCTTGAAGGCATCGTCATGGAGAAGCTCTAGACCCCTATCTGCCACCTCCAAGGGAAACCCTACATCGGTCGATCGAATGACGGCGACGCTCTTGTGATGTATCCCTCTTGAACGCCATTCTTGGAGGTATGCATGGACTCGAGGGACCAGTGTACGGCATCTGCGATGGAGCGGTGTTCCATGTGGCGCATAGATGGCGTGGAGTCTCAGCGGCGTGGCGCGACAGGGCCGACGACGTATGTGTGATGTTGGACGCTCGTAGGGAGGAGGTGTTGTCTGCCGCCATAGTGACGTTGACAGTAGGCCTCGCAAGATCGATGCGTCAGTATCTGCTCTGAAGATGGATTGATGGAACACGGCGGCGACGACCTGTGAGAGTGCGTCGGACCAGTTTGTGCCCCGGACCTGGTATGTGGCTTGGTTGGGGTCTCCGGATTTAGATGCTAAGATTAGGTGAGAGGTCTACGTATTCGGCTCACACCTTCATCAATAAATAAGAGTAACAATAGATGTTGACAAGACAGTGGTTTCAGACATATTGATGTATTAATACTTTGTAAGATCTTTATGAAAAATTAATAAAATGGTTGCATGCATCCCTCGGGTATTTTTGTTGAGCTGATAAAATACACAGCAACTAACCAGAGCACTAAACAGTAACCAGCGGATGAGCACACCATAAACGCACATTTTTGCTCCCCAGATGTTAATACGTACCCACACACACACGTACTAGTACATACACCTACATGTACATGCGTGCTGTGCTGCGGCTGGATAGATGGCCTCACGAGATGCCCGTGACTCATCGGCTGCATGCCTCCCCCACGACAAGAGCTTTTTCAGGCACCATGCATGCATGGCACACAGCAGACGACTGCAAAGGGCAAAAGCACGAAAACAAAAGGCGGGCAGGCACAATTGCCGGGCCGGACCGCGTCACTTCCTAGTTCCTACCAAGATTCGGGCAGCGACGCCCGTGCATGTGTCGCGTGGCTCGAGCTGCCTGCCATAGTCATAAACATAGTGTTATTTTTATTATGTTCCGAATCCCATACAAGTATTGTACTACGGATGGAGTCCTACCGGACTACGGCATGTCAACCATGCTAGACGTAGCATGACTACAACTCTGTTTCGTGTCCACCAAGAAAGAGAGTTGTTTGCCTCTTTATATAGTACCAGCTAGTCATAGAATAGATGAGAGAGATCTCCACCAGATTAGCACGTAAAGGGTTTGTCCTCTCGTGTAATGTAATACTCCTCCTAATTATAGTGATACGCCTTCGTGCGTTCCGTGGTTTTCTCCCGCAAGGGTTTTCACGTAAAAATCTGTGTCTCTCTGTCTCGTTTATTTCTCGTTATTATCTAACAAGTGGTATACAGAGCTGAGGTTCAGATACAAAATTGACGAGAGAATTAGGGCTGCGGTCTGGTCCGCTGCCGCCGACAGGAGTTCAGTCGATCGGGTCAAGTTCGGAGATTTCCTCTGCGTATCCGAGATCGATCGCTGCTGCTGTACGAGCCACTGCAGCCGCGCCTCGCCGAGACCGACAGGCGACAGGAGTTCCATCGGGCGCTGCTGCGGTTCTACTCACGCGATTTAATCGATAGGTACAGCTATTACAGGCTGCGCTGCTGGTACTACTCCACATCAAAACTGAAGGCTCTAGTACCAAGGCGTAGAGGTGTTTTGCAGCAGCCGCTGTTGACCAAGTTGTCGAGACTTCCGCCGAGCTGTGCTGCTGCTCGTTAAGTCTCGAGGAGGAGCGATCAATCCAGCCGTTCAAGTGAGCCCAGTTGAGTTTGATTTTTGGCTTTATTCACCGATCAAGTACTACTACTAGATCAGCCAACTATTACTTATTCCACGTTCAAGTCAAGATCAGGTTTTGTTTCCCGATTGCTACGGCCACCAGCGACTACCAGGTGCTATTTTCCCTGGCTCTTTGCTCCGTATATTAATTCTGTCAAGAATTTTTTCTACGGGCTTGTACTACTTTATGAACACAGATTTAATTTACTTATGGCATCCATGAAGTACGATGTTTCGCTGCTGGATCATGATACAAAGTTTACCCTATGGCAAGTCGAGATGCGAGCATTGTTGGCGCAAGCCAATTATCAGGATGCACTCAGTTTTTCTTCAAGGGGGAGTTTTTTGAGGATTATGGCCCGTCGGGATAATGGATGTAATATTGCTGCAGTTATTTGAAGAACACAATTCAGTTATCAAGAAAAAAAAAGGTATGGAGGAGGTAATTATTAAGCCTGTTGGTAGCCAGCATATACTCTATTCTCTCCATAGTATTTTGCTGTTATGCATGTGAAGGTTTTGTTTGATATTCATGTTCGTGATGAGAATTAGTTGAGGTGCAAGAAGGAGATTGATTTGTTTCTGCTAGATACTACAACATTTAGCGCTGTTAAGTTTCAAGTGCAATTCAGTTGTCTTTGCTCTTTCAAGAGGGGTCTATTGCAGAGTTGAAACTCCGCTGCATGTTAAGATGGTTCCTTCATCCGACAGTTGTTCTACAAGGACAGTTTATGACCATGTCATGGATTTTTCATTAACCACTACAAGTCGGCAGTTTTTTGGATGCACGCGATGCCATCCGTACCATATGCTCTTGCTTGAGTATTGTTTGCCGAGGTTTATGCTTTCTGTTTTGAAGCACGTTCAGATTCCGTGAGATGAGTTCTTCACAATGCGATGTGCACCAAGATGTTGCACTATGAGCTATGCGCTCGTTCAGGCACCACAGGAGATATGATGACTTATGTCATTTGATGATTAAGCAGTTTCAGTTTTTGAGGTCAGTGGCACAGACTCGGACTTTTATTGGGAGACCAAGTTTTGTTAGTCTGCTTTGTTGATAGTTGTGCTGTTTTCTGGACGACCTACTGATTGATTTGTTCAATATGACTTCATGAGAAGTTTATTTGTCCTATGGACGTTTCCAGGCACAAGGTTTACTTGTGATGACTTTAATTGAGGAGTTGATGCTATCTATGATTATTGTAAGGGATTTCGTCTCAAGGTAGAGTGTTATTTTTATTGTGTTCCGAATCCCATACAAGTATTGTACTACGGATGGAGTCCTACCGGACTACGGCATGCCAACCATGCTAGACGTAGCATGACTACAACTCTGTTTCGTGTCCACCAATTTAGAGAGTTGTTTGCCCCTTTATATAGTACCAGCTAGTCATAGAATAGATGAGAGAGATCTCCACCAGATTAGCACGTAAAGGGTTTGTCCTCTCGTGTAATGTAATACTTCTTCCAATTATAGTGATACGCCTTTGTGCGTTCCGTGGTTTTCTCCCGCAAGGATTTCCACGTAAAAATCGGTGTCTCTCTGTCTCGTTTATTTCTCGTTATTATCTAACACATAGTGCCATGCATGGGACTCTGGAATCTGGGAAATGGGCAACGCATGCGCGCGTGCACTCGGGCGGCCTAATCTGGCTGTCATCGTCGTTAATAAGCGTGGCCATTTCGTAGTGGCCGGCCGGGCTGTCGAGTTGTTGTTGTTGGCAGGACACGAGAAGGTGTGCCGTGAAAGCTTATGTTGATTGCTCGCCCTCCACTCGCCTGATCGTACTTAGTGGTAGCATGGCTTGTGGTTCTGCGCTGGGCGTTTAAGTTAGGAACTTGGGATTGATCGCCCGCGTGAACCCAGGGTTGTGGCGCCGGTTGCGCACTTGTGCTCCACTTGCCAACAGTCGCGCGTATGCGTGTCCTGCACTACGCCGCATTTGTCTTGAGACCATATTTACGCTCTTTTTCTTTTCTTTTCCTTTATCAAACAGAATCTTGCACCTTTAATAAAGATTGTTAAAGTGTGGGGGCGACAGAAGACGGTAGCATAACGCGCAAGGCACTCGACGTCTCGACCTACTAGTGAAGTCCGTGGCGGTGGCGGTGGCGGTGGGCGAGGATCACTAATCTTACCAAAGCACCGCGACTATACTACGGGCTCCACTTATCTCTCCTGCTACGTCGTAGCGAGTCGGGTGTCCCGTCCGATCCGATTGATCAGGCCAACTCCAGCGCGCTACCCCATCCTATCTGGGTGCGTCTGTTTGTGGCAAAACGAACATACCAGACGGCCCAACGCGCGGGCGCTCCGCTTTCGAGCCATCTGCGGTCAAGTTTGGGCCGTTTTTGAGGTGAAAAGGACAACACGCGGGCGGGCGGGACGCGCGCGCTTGTCCTTCCCTGATCCGCCCGTCGGTGGCATAAAACATCCATTCGGCGCTCCATTTCACGCCATTTCCCTCCCAAACCCTCCCATGTCCTGACCTCCCCTCCGCTGACCACCCTCCCGCCATGGCCGATGCCTCGCTGAATTCCAGCAGCCATGCCGTCGACCCGCCCCGAAAGGTGAAGAAGAAGGTGGCCAAGGGTCCGAAGAAGCCGCGGTCGGAACTCACGCCGGCGGAGCTCGCAAAGCTGGACACGGAATCCGCCAAGAGGAGGAACCGACGGGCGGCGGCCAACGGCAAGAACGTCGCGGCCATGTTCGCCGCCGAGCGCGCTGCGTTGGAGGCCGTGCGGCACAAGGCCGACGTCGACGAGAAGGAGGCCATCATCAACAAAGCGCACGGCCTCCTCATGATTGGGATGTGCCGTCCGACAAGTTTCTCGGCAGCGTCCGTCGGCCCGCCGAGCACAGGCTGGTCGGTCACCCGGCCTCCGCAGTGCCCCTCGCCGACGCCATTGTCGCCAGGTTTTCCTCCGCCAAGGTACGAACGCCAGACCCGTTTCTCGGGGTCGTCGGATATTGGCGTGATCACACCGTCCACCCCGCGCCCCTTGGCCGTCATCGACCTCTACGTCTCGCCGGTGTCCAGCAGCGGCCGCCCGTCCGTCGAGCTGCAAAGAAAGCAAGCAGGGCCGCCGTCTAGGCCACCATGTCGTCGCCCCGCGTCCTGTTCGACGAAATGCCAACACCAACGCCAACGGTCGAGGACCCCTTCTACAACCAGTTCATGGAGAATGTCATCTACGAGGGCCATGGCGAGGCCTTCTAGATGGGTGGGCATGGTGATGCCTTCGATCCTGAGGAGATCCAAAGTCAGGATGGCCGCAGCCAGTACGTTGCCGATGAAGACATTGAGTCCCCCGACCATGGTGACTCGTGGCATGAAGATGATGACATATATTGCGAAGGTGAAGGTGATGAAAAAGACGAGGAAGACATCGATATTGTGGGCGAGCCATTGTTCATCGACGAGCTCGCCCAAAGAGCGGAAGCACAAAAGAGAAAGAAGATCATTCGTACGGGATCATACTCACAAGATGAGGAAAAGTTGATTGGCCAAAGTTGGATGGAGGTTGGCCAAGATCCGAGGATCGGTGCGCAACAAAAGGGACTTGTTTTTTCGACAAGAGTTCACAAAACTTTCCATGAAAGAAAGTTGTTTCCGCCCTACCAATTTACGAGCGACCTTGGCATCACCTCGATTCAAAAGAGGTGGTTGTGTTGGAAAATGTAGCATGCAATTTCAAAAAAATTCCTACGCTCACACAAGATCTATCTAGGAGATGCATAGCAACAAGAGGGGAGAGTGTGTCCACGTACCCTCGTAGACCGAAAGCGGAAGCATTCGCCAACGCGGTTGATGTAGTCGAACTTCTTATCGTTCCGATCGATCAAGTATCGAATGTACAACACCTCCGAGTTCTGCACACGTTCAGCGCGATGACGTCCCTTGAGCTCTTGATCCAGCAGAGTGTCGAGGAAGTAGATGAGTTCCGTCAGCACAACGGTGCGGTGACGGTGATGGTGAAGTGATCCACGCAGGGCTTCGCCTAAGCACTGCGAGAATATGACCGGAGGCGTAAACTGTGGAGGGGGGCGCCGCACATGGCTAGGAATAATTGATGTGTGTTCTAGGCGCCCCCTCCCCACGTATATAAAGGAGGGAGGGGAGGGAGGCAGCCCTAGGCGTGGCCCAAGTAGAAGGAGTCCTACTTGGGCTCCTAGTAGGATTCGGCCTCCCCCTTTTCCTTTTACCGGAAGGGGGAGAAGGGAAGAGAGGGGGGAGAAGGAAAGAGGGGGCTCCACCCCCTCCTCCTAATCCTATTCGACCTCCTTCCTTGGAGGGAAGGAGCACCCCTTTGTGGGCTGGTGTGCTCCCTCGTAAGGCCCTTATGGCCCATATCTTCCCCCGCGGGGTTCCGGTAAACCCCCCCTCCCCCGGTACTCTGACATGTACCTGATACTTTTCGGAACATTTCCGGTGTCCGAATACTATCATCCAATATATCAATCTTTACCTCTCGACCATTACGAGACTCCTCGTCAAGTCCATGATCTCATACAGGACTTCAAACAACATTCAGTCACCAAATCACATAACTCATATAATACAAATCGTCATCGAATGTTAAGCGTGCGGACCCTACGATTTCGAGAACTATGTAGACATTACCGAGACACTTCTCTGGTCAATAACCAATAGCGGAACCTGGATGCTCATATTGGCTCCCACATTTACGAAGATCTTTATCGGTCGAGCCGTTATGACAACATACGTTATTCCCTTTTTCATCGGTATGTTACTTGTTTGAGATTCGATCGTCGATATCTTCATACCTAGTTCACTCTCATTACCAGCAAGTCTCTTTACTCGTTCTGTAATGCATCATCCCCCAACTAAGTCATTAGTCACATTGCTTGCAAGGCTTCTTATGATGTGCATTACCGAGAAGGCCCAGATACCTCTCCGATACTTGGAGTGACAAATCCTAATCTCGATCTATGCCAACCCAACAAACACCTTCGGAGATACCTGTAGAGCATCTTTATAATCACCCAGTTACGCTATGACGTTTGATAGCACATAAAGCATTCCTCCGGTATCCAGGAGTTGCATAATCTCATAGTCGGAGGAATATGTATTTGACACGAAGAAAGCAATAGCAATAAAATTGAACGATCGTTATGCTAAGCTAACAGATGGGTCTTGTCAATCACATCATTCTCCTAATGATGTGATCCCGTTCATCAAATGACAACACATGCCTATGGCTAGGAAACTTAACCATCTTTGATCAACGAGCTAGTGAAGTAGAGGCATACTAGGGACACGGTGTTTTGTCTATGTATTCATACATGTATCAAGTTTCCGGTTAATACAATTCAAGCATGAATAATAAACATTTATCATGAATAAGGAAATATAAGATAAAAACTTTATTATTGCCTCTAGGGCATATTTCCTTTAGTCTCCCACTTGCACTAGAGTCAACAATCTAGATTACATTGTAATGATTCTAACACCGATGGAGTCTTGGTGTAGATCATGTTTTGCTCGTGGAAGAGGCTTAGTCAACGGGTCTGCCGCATTCAGATCCATATGTATTTTGCAAATCTCTATGTCTTCCTCCTTGACTAAATCACGGATGAGATTGAAGCGTCTCTTGATGTGTTTGGTCTTTTTGTGAAATCTCCTTCGCCAAGGCAATTGCTCCAGTATTGTCACAAAAGATTTTCATTGGACCCGATGCACTAGGTATTACACCTAGATCGGATATGAACTCCTTCATTTGTTGATTCCGAAGCAACCACGTACTCCACTTCACACGTAGATCCCGCCACGACGCTCTGCTTGGAACTGCATCAACTGACAGCTCCACCATTCAATATAAATATGTATCCGGTTTGTGACTTAGAGTCATACGGATCAGTGTCAAAGCTAGCGTTGACGTAACCATTTACGATGAGCTCTTTGTCACCTCCATAAACGAGAAACATATCCTTAGTCCTTTTTAGGTACTTCAGGATGTTCCACTACAAAAAAATACACTTCCGTGATGATACGTGTTTGTCATAGTAGGTCGCATTTTTTGTCATGCATGTACATCCATGACGATTTTATGAAAGAATTAAGATAGTCATACTTGTGCTGTCGTAGAAGTGTTCCATGACATTACCAAAATTATCATCACGGAAGTGTCCACTTCCATGACGATAAATCGCGCGTCACAGAAGTGCTTTCATCAAGGATGACTGACACGTGGCATCCACCATAACGGAATGCCGTTAAGCTATCGGGTCGGGTTTTGGATCCGATAACCCATTAACAGCCCCGACCAATGGGAAATTTCCACGTGTAAAATTCTTATTGGCGGGCCGAAACACGTGTCAGCTCGTCAGTGGGTCGGATAGGCGCCTATGAGATGTCGACATGTGCCACGACCCACCACCGGCCCATTTAGCTTACAAAGCCGGCCCGTTTGACTTGGTCAAAAGTTAACGGGCTGGCCCATGAAAAGCTTGTTAATGGTCTCTTTGCAAATAGCCCATTTTACGGCCCGTTAATGTTGGAAATATGCCCTAGAGGCAATAATAAAAGTGTTATTATTATATTTCTTTGTTCATGATAATAGTCTTTTATTCATGCTATAACTGTATTATTCGGAAATCGTAATACACGTGTGAATACATAGACCACAATATGTCCCTAGTGAGCCTCTAGTTGACTAGCTCGTTGTGATCAACAGATAGTCATGGTTTCCTGGCTATGGACATTGGATATCATTGATTACGGGATCACATCATTAGGAGAATGATGTGATGGACAAGACCCAATCCTAAGCATAGCACAAAGATCGTGTAGTTCGTTTGCTAGAGCTTTGCCAATGTCAAGTATCTCTTCCTTTGACCATGAGAGCGTGTAACTCCTGGATACCGTAGGAGTGCTTTGGGTGTATCAAACGTCACAACGTAACTAGGTGACTATAAAGATGCACTACAGGTATCTCCGAAAGTATCTATTGTTTTATGCGGATCGAGACTGGAATTTGTCACTCCGTATGACGGAGAGGTATCTCTGGGCCCACTCGGTAATGCATCATCATAATGAGCTCAAGGTGACCAAGTTGTTGGCCACGGGATCATGCATTACGGTACGAGTAAAGTGACTTGCCGGTAACGAGACTGAACAAGGTATTGGGATACCGACGATCGAGTCTCGGGCAAGTAACATACCGATTGACAAAGGGAATTGTATACAGGGTTTGATCGAATCCTCGACATCATGGTTCAACCGATGAAATCATCGAGGAGCATGTGGGAGCCAACATGGGTATCCAGACCCCGCTGTTGGTTATTGCCCGAGAGTGGTCTCGGTCATGTCTACATGTCTCCCGAGCCCGTAGGGTCTACACACTTAAGGTTCGGTGACGCTAGGGTTGTTAGGAAGACTAGTATGTGACTACCGAATGTTGTTCGGAGTCCCGGATGGGATCCCGGACGTCACGAGGAGTTCCGGAATGGTCCGGAGGTAAAGTTTTATATATGGGAAGTTGTTAAACGGGCACCGGAAAGTTTCGGGGTCATACCGGTATTGTACCGGGACCACCGGAAGGGTTCCGGGGGTCCACCGGGAGGGGCCACCCCTCCCGGGGGGCCACTTGGGCTGCGTGGGGATAGCAGCCAGCCCCTAGTGGGCTTGGCGCCCCCCCTTGGGCCCATGCGCCTAGGGTTGGGGGGGAAACCCTAAAGGGGGCGCACCCCCCTTGCTTGGGGGGCAAGCCCCCCACCCCTTGGCCGCCGCCCCCCCTAGGGTTTTCCCTAGAGGGCCGGCCCCCCTTGCCCTCTCCCCTATATATAGAGGGGTGAGGGGAGGGCTGCAAACACCTCAAGCCAAGGCGCAGCCCCTCCCCTCCCCAACACCTCTCCTCCTCCGTACGTGCTTGGCGAAGCCCTATCGGAATACTGCCGCATCAACTGCACCACGCCGTCGTGCTGCCGTTGGAGCTGCCTTCCTCAACCTCTCCTTCCCCCTTGCTGGATCAAGTAGGAGGAGACGTCCCCGTCCCGTACGTGTGTTGAACGCGGAGGTGCTGTCCGTTCAGCACTAGGACATCGGTGATCCGAATCACGTTCGAGTACGACTCCATCATCACCATCCCCTTGGCAAGCTTCCGCTCGTGATCTACAAGTGGTATGTAGATGCAAACTCTCTCCCTTGACTCGTTGCTTAGATGAACTCATAGATGGATCTTGGTGAAACCGTAGGAAAATTTTAATTTTCTGCAACGTTCCCCAACAGTGGCATCATGAGCTAGGTCTATGCGTAGTTCTCTTTGCACGAGTAGAACACAATTTTGTTGTGGGCGTGGATCTTGTCATCTTACTTGCATCTACTAGTCTTTTCTCGCTTCGGCGGTATTGTGGGATGAAGCGGCCCGGACCAACCTTACACGTACGCTTACGTGAGACCGGTTCCACCGACTAACATGCACTAGTTGCATAAGGTGGCTGGCGGGTGTCTGTCTCTCCCACTTTAGTTGGAGCGGATTCGATGAAAAGGGCCCTTATGAAGGGTAAATAGAAGTTGACAAAATCACGTTGTGGTTATTCGTAGGTAAGAAAACGTTCTTGCTAGAACCCAATTGCAGCCACGTAAAAGATGCAACAACAATTAGAGGACGTCTAACTTGTTTTTGCAGCGATTGATCATGTGATGTGATATGGCCAGAAGTTGTGATGAATAATGAATTGTGATGTATGAGATCATGTTCTTTGTAATAGGATTCACGACTTGCATGTCGATGAGTATGACAACCGGCAGGAGCCATAGGAGTTGTCTTTATTTTTTCTATGACCTGCGTGTCATTGAAGAACGTCATGTAACTTTCTTTACTTTATTGCTAAACGTTAGTCATAGAAGTAGAAGTAGTTGTTGGCGTGACAACTTCATGAAGACACGATGATGGAGATCATGATGATGGAGATCATGGTGTCAAGCCGGTGACAAGATGATCATGGAGCCCCGAAGATGGAGATCAATGGAGCTATATGATATTGGCCATATCATGTCACAACTATATAATTGCATGTGATGTTTATTATGTTTATGCATCTTGTTTACTTAGGACGACGGTAGTAAATAAGATGATCCCTTACAAAATTTCAAGAAGTGTTCTCCCCTAATTGTGCACCGTTGCTACAGTTCGTCGCTTCTAAGCACCACGTGATGATCGGGTGTGATGGATTCTTATGTTCACATACAACGGGTGTAAGATAGTTTTACACAGCGAAAACACTTAGGGTTAACTTGACGAGCCTAGCATGTGCAGACATGGCCTCGGAACACAGAGATCGAAAGGTCGAACACGAGTCGTATGGAAGATACGATCAACATGAAGATGTTCACCGACGATGACTAGTCCGTCTCACGTGATGATCGGACACGGGCTAGTCGACTCGGATCATGTAACACTTAGATGACTAGAGGGAGGTCTAATCTAAGTGGGAGTTCATAATTTGATTAGAACTTAATTATCATGAACTTAGTCTAAAACCTTTGCAAATATGTCTTGTAGATCAAATGGCCAACGCTCATGTCAACATGAACTTCAACGCGTTCCTAGAGAAAACCAAGCTGAAAGATGATGGCAGCAACTATACGGACTGGGTCCGGAACCTGAGGATCATCCTCATAGCTGCCAGGAAACAATATGTCCTAGAAGGACCACTAGGTGACGCTCCCGTCCCAGAGAACCAAGACATTATGAATGCTTGGCAGTCTCGTGCTGATGATTACTCCCTCGTTCAGTGCGGCATGCTTTACAGCTTAGAACCGGGGCTCCAAAAGCGTTTTGAGCATCACGGAGCATATGAGATGTTCGAAGAGCTGAAACTAGTTTTTCAAGCTCACGCCCGGGTCGAGAGATATGACATCTCCGACAAGTTCTGTAGTTGTAAGATGGAGGAAAATAGTTTTGTTAGTGAGCACATACTCAAGATGTCTGGGTTGCACAACCGTATGACCCAGCTGAATATTAACCTCCCTGATGAGGCAGTCATTGACAGAATCATTCAGTCGCTCCCACCAAGCTACAAGAGCTTTGTGATGAACTACAATATGCAGGGGATGGTAAAGACCATTCCTGAAGTATTTTCTATGCTGAAGTCAGCAGAGGTTGAAATCAAGAAAGAACATCAAGTGTTGATGGTCAATAAGACCACTAAGTTCAAGAAGGGCAAGGGTAAAAAGAACTTCAAGAAGGATGGCAAAGAGGTTGCCGCGCCCGGTAAGCTAGTTGCCGGGAAGAAGTCAAAGAATGGACCCAAGCCTGAGACTGAGTGCTTTTATTGCAAGGGGAAGGGTCACTGGAAGCGGAACTGCCCCAAATACTTAGCAGATAAGAAGGCCGGCAACACCAAAGGTATATTTGATATACATGTAATTGATGTGTACCTTACCAGTAGTCGTAGTAACTCCTGGGTATTTGATACCGGTGCCGTTGCTCATATTTGTAACTCACAGCAGGAGCTGCGGAATAAACGGAGACTGGTGAAGGACGAGGTGACGATGCGCGTCGGGAATGGTTCCAGAGTCGATGTGATCGCCGTCGGCACGCTGCCTCTACATTTACCTACGGGATTAGTTTTGAACCTTAATAATTGTTATTTAGTGCCAAGTTTGAGCATGAACATTGTATCTGGATCTCGTTTAATACGAGATGGCTACTCATTTAAGTCTGAGAATAATGGTTGTCCGATTTATATGAGAGATATGTTTTATGGTCATGCTCCGATGGTCAATGGTTTATTCTTAATGAATCTCGAGCGTAATATTACACATGTTCATAGTGTAGATGCCAAAAGATGTAAAGTTGATAACGATAGTCCCACATACTTGTGGCACTGCCGCCTTGGTCACATTGGTGTCAAGCGCATGAAGAAGCTCCATGCTGATGGACTTTTAGAGTCTCTTGATTATGAATCGTTTGACACATGCGAACCATGCCTCATGGGCAAAATGACCAAGACTCCGTTCTCCGGAACAATGGAGCGAGCAACCAACTTGTTGGAAATCATACATACCGATGTGTGCGGTCCAATGAGCGTTGAGGCTCGCGGAGGATATCGTTATGTTCTCACTCTCACTGATGACTTAAGTAGATATGGGTATGTCTACTTAATGAAACACAAGTCTGAGACCTTTGAAAAGTTCAAGGAATTTCAGAATGAGGTGGAGAATCAACGTGACCGAAAGATAAAGTCCCTACGATCAAATCGTGGAGGAGAATATTTAAGTCACAAATTTGGCACACACTTAAGGAAATGTGGAATCGTTTCACAACTCACGCTGCCTGGAACACCTCAGCGAAACGGTGTGTCCGAACGTCGTAATCGCACTCTATTGGATATGGTGCGGTCTATGATGTCTCTTACCGATTTACCGCTATCATTTTGGGGATACGCTCTAGAGACAGCTACATTCACTTTAAATAGGGCACTGTCTAAATCCGTTGAGACGACACCGTATGAATTATGGTTTGGGAAGAAACCTAAGCTGTCGTTTCTAAAAGTTTGGGGATGCGATGCTTATGTCAAGAAACTTCAACCTGAAAAGCTCGAACCCAAGTCGGAAAAATGCGTCTTCATAGGATACCCTAAGGAAACTGTAGGGTATACCTTCTACTTAAGATCCGAGGGCAAGATCTTTGTTGCCAAGAACGGATGCTTTCTGGAAAAAGAGTTTCTCTCGAAAGAAGTAAGTGGGAGGAAAGTAGAACTCGATGAAGTACTACCTCTCGAACGGGAAAGTGGTACAGCTCAGGAAAATGTTCCTGTGATGCCCACACCAACTGAAGAGGAAACCAATGATGATGATCAAGGAACTTCGGATCAAGTTGCTACTGAACTTCGTAGGTCCACAAGGACACGTTCCGCACCAGAGTGGTACGGCAATCCTGTCCTGGAAATCATGTTGTTAGACAACGGTGAACCTTCGAACTATGAAGAAGCGATGGCGGGCCCAGATTCCAACAAATGGCTAGAAGCCATGAAATCCGAGATAGAATCCATGTATGAAAACAAAGTATGGACTTTGACTGACTTGCCCGATGATCGGCGAGCGATAGAAAACAAATGGATCTTTAAGAAGAAGACGGACGCGGATGGTAATGTCACCATCTATAAAGCTCGACTTGTCGCTAAGGGTTATCGACAAGTTCAAGGGATTGACTACGACGAGACATTCTCTCCCGTAGCGAAGCTTAAGTCCGTCCGAATCATGTTAGCAATTGCCGCATACTATGATTATGAGATATGGCAGATGGACGTCAAAACGGCATTCCTTAACGGGCATCTTAAGGAAGAGCTGTATATGATGCAGCCGGAAGGTTTTGTCGATCCTAAGAACGCTAACAAAGTATGAAAGCTCCAGCGATCCATTTATGGGCTGGTGCAAGCATCTCGGAGTTGGAATATTCGCTTTGATGAGATGATCAAAGCGTTTGGGTTTATGCAGACTTATGGAGAAGCCTGCGTTTACAAGAAAGTGAGTGGGAGCTCTGTAGCATTTCTCATATTATATGTGGATGACATACTCTTGATGGGAAATAATATAGAATTTCTGGACAGCATTAAGGCCTACTTGAACAAATGTTTTTCAATGAAGGACCTTGGAGAAGCTGCTTATATATTAGGCATCAAGATCTATAGAGATAGATCGAGACGCCTCATAGGTCTTTCACAAAGCACATACCTTGATAAGATTTTGAAAAAGTTCAAAATGGATGAGTCCAAGAAAGGGTTCTTGCCTATGATACAGGGTGTGAGATTGAGCTCAGCTCAGTCACCGACCACGGCAAAAGATAAAGAAGAGATGAGTGTCATCCCCTATGCTTCAGCCATAGGATCTATTATGTATGCCATGCTGTGTACCAAACCTGATGTAAACCTTACCGTAAGTTTGGTAGCAAGATACCAGAGTAATCCCGGCAAGGAACACTGGACAGCGGTCAAGAATATCCTGATGTACCTGAAAAGGACAAAGGACATGTTTCTCCTTTATGGAGGTGACGAAGAGCTCGTCGTAAAGGGTTACGTCGACGCTAGCTTCGACACAGATCTGGATGACTCTAAGTCACAAACCGGATACGTGTATATGTTGAATGGTGGAGCAGTAAGCTGGTGCAGCTGCAAGCAGAGCGTTGTGGCGGGATCTACATGTGAAGCGGAGTACATGGCAGCCTCGGAGGCAGCGCATGAAGCTATTTGGGTGAAGGAGTTCATCACCGACCTAGGAGTCATACCCAATGCGTCGGGGCCAATCAAACTCTTCTGTGACAACACTGGAGCTATTGCCCTTGCTAAGGAGCCCAGGTTTCACAAGAAGACCAGGCACATCAAGCGTCGTTTCAACTCCATCCGTGAAAATGTTCAAGATGGAGACATAGAAATTTGCAAAGTACATACGGATCTGAATGTCGCAGATCCATTGACTAAACCTCTCTCGCGAGCAAAACATGATCAACACCAGAACTCTATGGGTGTTCGATTCATCACAATGTAACTAGATTAGTGACTCTAGTGCAAGTGGGAGACTGTTGGAAATATGCCCTAGAGGCAATAATAAAAGTGTTATTATTATATTTCTTTGTTCATGATAATAGTCTTTTATTCATGCTATAACTATATTATTCGGAAATCGTAATACACGTGTGAATACATAGACCACAATATGTCCCTAGTGAGCCTCTAGTTGACTAGCTCGTTGTGATCAACAGATAGTCATGGTTTCCTGGCTATGGACATTGGATGTCGTTGATAAGAGGATCACATCATTAGGAGAATGATGTGATGGACAAGACCCAATCCTGAGCATAACACAAAGATCGTGTAGTTCGTTTGCTAGAGCTTTGCCAATGTCAAGTATCTCTTCCTTTGACCATGAGAGCGTGTAACTCCTGGATACCGTAGGAGTGCTTTGGGTGTATCAAACGTCACAACGTAACTGGGTGACTATAAAGATGCACTACAGGTATCTCCGAAAGTATCTATTGTTTTATGCGGATCGAGACTGGGATTTGTCACTCCGTATGACAGAGAGGTATCTCTGGGCCCACTCGGTAATGCATCATCATAATGAGCTCAAGGTGACCAAGTTGTTGGCCACGGGATCATGCATTACGGTACGAGTAAAGTGACTTGCCGGTAATGAGACTGAACAAGGTATTGGGATACCGACGATCGAGTCTCGGGCAAGTAACGTACCGATTGACAAAGGGAATTGTATACAGGGTTTGATAGAATCCTCGACATCGTGGTTCAACCGATGAAATCATCGAGGAGCATGTGGGAGCCAACATGGGTATCCAGACCCCGCTGTTGTTTATTGCCCGAGAGTGGTCTCGGTCATGTCTACATGTCTCCTGAGCCCGTAGGGTCTACACACTTAAGGTTCGGTGACGCTAGGGTTATTAGGAAGACTAGTATGTGACTACCGAATGTTGTTCGGAGTCCCGGATGGGATCCCGGACGTCACGAGGAGTTCCGGAATGGTCCGGAGGTAAAGTTTTATATATGGGAAGTTGTTAAACGGGCACCGGAAAGTTTCGGGGTCATGCCGGTATTGTACCGGGACCACCGGAAGGGTTCCGGGGGTCCACCGGGAGGGGCCACCCCTCCCGGGGGGCCACTTGGGCTGCGTGGGGATAGAAGTCAGCCCCTAGTGGGCTTGGCACCCCCCCTTGGGCCCATGCGCCTAGGGTTGGGGGGGAAACCCTAAAGGGGGCGCACCCCCCTTGCTTGGGGGGCAAGCCCCCCACCCCTTGGCGGCCGCCCCCCCTAGGGTTTTCCCTAGAGGGCCGGCCCCCTTTGCCCTCTCCCCTATATATAGAGGGGTGAGGGGAGGGCTGCAAACACCTCAAGCCTAGGCGCAGCCCCTCCCCTCCCCAACACCTCTCCTCCTCCGTACGTGCTTGGCGAAGCCCTGTCGAAATACTGCCGCATCAACTGCACCACGCCGTCGTGCTGCCGTTGGAGCTGCCTTCCTCAACCTCTCCTTGCCCCTTGCTGGATCAAGAAGGAGGAGACGTCCCCGTCCCGTACGTGTGTTGAACGCGGAGGTGCTGTCCGTTCAGCACTAGGGCATCGGTGATCCGAATCACGTTCGAGTACGACTCCATCATCACCATCCCCTTGGCAAGCTTCCGCTCGTGATCTACAAGTGGTATGTAGATGCAAACTCTCTCCCTTGACTCGTTGCTTAGATGAACTCATAGATGGATCTTGGTGAAACCGTAGGAAAATTTTAATTTTCTGCAACGTTCCCCAACAGTTAACTCACGACTCGTTAGGCCCTAAAGGAAATTGGCCCAAAAACGTCATGTGGGTCATCGAATATAACACCAACCCATTTCACTTTTGGCCCATGTATGGCCCACGACGTCTTTCAACCCATATGAGGCCTTCATATCTTTTGGCCCTTTATAGGCCCACGATGACTCTAGCCCATAATGAACAGTAATTTCTTTGTACCCGTTAACAGCCCATGATTTACATGGGCCGTTTCCAGCCTGTGTTAGCTTTCGGCCTATTGACGGCCCATACATTCTTGGGCTCCTTTTCGGCCCTTGATTACTTCCGGCCCATTACTGGCCTGTTACCCTAATGGGCCAAATTCGGCCCATGGCAAGAGTCGGTCCATTACTGGCCTGTTCTCCTAATGGGCCAAATTCGGCCCATGGCAAGAGTCAGCCCGTTACTGGCCTGTTACCCTAATGGGCCAAATTTGGCCCATGGCAAGAGTCGGCCCGTTTCTGGCATGTTAACTCGTTGCGCCATTTCCAGCCCGTCCTATATTCTGGCCCATTAACGACCCGTTATGCCTGTGATAGAATTAAGCCTTTGCTGTCCTACGGCCTGTTAACGGCCGGTTACCGTGCTGGGTCGATACCAATTACACCCGATTACGGCCCATGTAGACCCATTTATCCGACGGCCCGAGGCCCACCGATTACAGGCCCATTTATCAACGGCCCGAGGCCCACTGATTACAGGCCCATTTATCGACGGCCCGTAGGAGACTCATGGATCCTACGGCCCGTATATGGCCCATGGTAGTTGCGGCCACTAGCAAACCAGGGAAAAAGAAGACTAGGAAATAAATAAGGCCAAAACTAACGCTAGGCTATTAAGGCGATTGCACAGATTACATCCACTCGGCATCAAAGATCACCACCAATGCACATATAGGGAACACCCTACACTATACAAAAATGGCTTGCTGTTTTCTTCAGCCGATGGCTGCACGTTAAGAATAAATTTTGTATCACACCAAAACAAATTACAACTATATAAAAAAAGGAAGGTTGGCATAAAACTTAACAGTCTAGCAGATAAATGCACCACCAGAAGTTCAGAAGCTCAGTTCATTTGACCTGATTGTTACGTTTTCATGATGTCTTGTCCGATGAAGCACCATAACACTCGCCTTCATTTCCCCAAGGCTCCTGAATAACATAGCAAATGTCTGATAGTCTGGTTTCAAAACCATGCATATCTTGACGACATTGAGCAATGTTTCTCCTTGCTTCACAAAGGGTCTCTGTTAGGGAATGGACTTGTGTCTGGAGCGCAGATACAACATTGCTTTGAGCTTGCATATCTTGATCATGAGGCAGTTTGGATGATATTTCCTTAACAACCAACCCAGTATTACGCAGGAACGTGCTTTTGGCACTGTTAGTGGACATGTACTGACCCACTGCAGCAAGAGCTGACATTGCGGTTATAGTTGCCTCGCCACCTTCAGAAGGTGGCGGTTCCACCATTTTCCCATAGCTCGCTGAAATGTTGAGGTTTTATATTAGTAGTACCAGAACAGAAGATATTAAGTAGGCACCAAAACCAAACAAAATAGCTTTGGTCTATATACAGAACTTATTCTGGTGAACCCATGTAAAATATTAGTTGTATTTTATTGCAAAGTACATAATAAAACCAGGTTCCAAACATATGACCATGTACCATCGCTAATGTATTGTCTATTTCTTCACATTGTGTTGAGGCTAAGGATAAAGAGACGAATTTTATAATACGGTAAGCACAGTATGACATCATTCATATCACAAAACAACTGAGAACAGACAAACATGCAATTGTAACGTTGTGTGGGCAAGTCCAGCACGGAACTAGATTACGGGTCAAGATCAAAGGAACATCACTCCTCTCTTTTAAACCTTGTAAGGTGCAATGATACGCTAAGACAATTGTGTATAAAATTGAAAAGAGTAATAGACATTGGCTGCAAACCATGCAGTTCAAGGCACAAGTCAGAGTAAGTGGTAGTTAAAAGGCATGAGGATTAAGGACTTACAATAGCGGCTTTGACTGGTGTAGTCATGCCCTTCTTCTTGCTGGTGTGACAGTCCTTGAATATTTCTACAACATTTGGTTCAAGTACTTTTTGGTCCTTGCGGGCTTTCCTCTGCATTTCAAACAAGTCAATATAGATCTGATAATATGGTACAGCGAAAAGAGTGAAACAATAGCTAATTACAAGAGCCTCGCAGTGTGCAATATAGCTATGAGATCCTGTCGTCTGTTGGTATTTCACTTTCGTACGGTTAGCCTTGTTCTTTGAATAGTTCACCTACAAGAAGATAGATTTATGTGGTACATGCGTCAATAGGACTTCAACATGTGATCTGATCACATATATATAATGTGTACCTGATACTTCGGATCAGACCAGTGTTTAACAAGGCCCCTCCAGTCTTCATCTGATATATTTTCCACTGGAGATGTTTGGGAAAGTTCACTGTTAGCCTTGCCTTCAAAGTGAGTTTTCCTCAAGTTATACCGATATTGTCGCAGAGCAGACTTGAAAACATGGGTGCAAGCTTGTCTAGTTGCATCATCTTGGCTATCCAACTTGAACCTCATCTGTTGAAAATTATGGGAGTCTCATTATCAGCAACCTAGAAAGTATGGGACAGAGCAAGACGATATTACTAGTTTCCATACATAACCATACTTACAGATAAATGGTCGAGGAAGGTGTTGAACTGGGTTTCGTCTTTGTCATTCCTGTACTGAATCCATGTTGGGAGGATACGTACATGACACCTAACGGCAACCGCTGCCTCTGATACTAAGTTGGTTGACTCTATTGCATCACGTGGCCTTTTTAAACCTACCTCAAAATGGATCTCCATTCTTCCTCCTCTAGATTTAGTTAACCTATCGAGCATTATCCCTGATGTTTGTTTCCTCTTGCGCCTAGGTGCTAGTCCAACAACAAACATAGGAAGTGTTAGTGTACATCAAACTGTGAGACTACATATAAAAAAGCATGCAACTGTAACTTGACTCCAACAACTACCTTCTTGCTGTTGAAGCTCACAAGGTTCTTCTGATATTGCCAACTCTTCTTGTGTCAAGAGTGCTTGGGAAGTAGTGTCAGGTGGCAAGGGAGCTTGGGAACGTGCTGCTAGCTCATTTGACGCACGAGTAAGTCATGCAGCTAGTAGTACTGTGGTAGGTGTTGCAAGAACTAGGGCTGTCTCTGCTTGTTTGGCGGCAGCTATTTGCTTCTGTTTGGCTTTTTTTGCAACTCGTGTAGCATGGGATGCCGTGTTTGTAGAATTTTCCACTAGACTTTGACCTTCTATTGCACCATCAGTACCAGCAGAATCTGCATGATTCATCCGCTTCTCACTCCCCGCCATTCTGTGTTTCTTCCTCTTTCTCTGTGCCATGTTAAGTCAAGCCGACAAGAAAAATGAATAACAATTTAGTTCTTCAGAACAAATTGATGCGTGATGCAGACGAACTGAACTTTTATGTTAGACAACCACATGATAGGAGGATGTAATATGTATGAAAAATAGGACAGAAGAGATAACCAGAACTATGATGTGTAAACTAAGAAGAAGACATTTCACCAAATTAGAAGCAATGCAATGGAAGGTAGACACCATATGAAAGATGCTACAAATATCGCTCTGCCAAGTTAACAGTGTCTCATCATAAATGGCGTTTAAACAAATGTGAAGCAGTACAAGAAATAAATCATATGCAAGATGCAAACAACATCACACTACCATGTTAGGAGGTCGCTCATCATTAGTGCCATTGCATATTCACAGCATTGCATATTCACAGCTTATGATGTGTAAACTAAGGAGAAGGCATTTCAACAAATTAGAAGCAATGAAAGGTAGACACCATATGAAAGATGCAACGAATATCACTCTACCAAGTTAAAACTGTCTCGTCATAAGTGCCATTTCAACAAATTAGTAGTACAAGCTAGAAAAGAATGTGAGATGTAACCTATATCACACTCCGAAGTCAAACGTGTCTTATGATAAGTGATTGTTGCAGGTTACACAACAGTAGTAATTTGATGTAAGAACATGGTGTGATAGACAGATATTGTATGTTCTAGAAACAGGAACACGTGTCTTATTCAAGTATAATGTGTAAAGTAAGCAGATGGAATTCAACAAAATTAGAAGCAATACAAGCTAGACATCACACATAACGTGCAACCACATATAACAGTGCCAAGTTAGAGGGAGCACCGGTGATGCTGCACTAGGGGAGACATGCTCATTATAAACACACTTTGTTGAGTGTCTATGCATGTGTTGTCTTGGAAATCATCTTGGGGGTGTGGAGGAGTAGAAACTGTAGAGGCCCTCCGTTCGGAAGGAGCACCTTTATCCGCTGCCTTGCTAACTTCCTTCCGCTTTATTGATTTTGAATTGTCAAGTAAAACCGACAAGAAAAAGCAATAAAATTCTCTCTTCAGATCTCATTCATGCATGATACTGACAATCACTACTTTGATGTAAGGCAAACACATGATACCGGGATGGAATATGTACGAAAAATAGGACGACATGGCATGTTCATAACTGTTTGTGTAATCTAAGCAGAAACCATTCCAGCAAATAAGAAGCAATGCAAGCTAGACACCACATGAAAGATGCAACCAATATGACTCTGCCAAGTTAAAAGCGTCCCATCATAAATGGAATTTCAACAAATTAGAAGCAGCGCATGCTATAAATCATATGAAAGATGCAACTAATATCACACTGCATATACTAAAGGTGTCTCGTCATATTGATTGATGCGGGATACCAAAAAAAACAATAGTATTATGCAAGGACATGCTTAATAGACAGATGTACTATGTACTAAATACAGGAAGGCATGTCACATTAACAGGTATAATGTATAAGCTAAGCAGACTAGCACATGCAGTTTAACCAGATTGGAAGAATTACAATCTAGACACCATATGCAACATGCAACCACATATCACACTGCCAAGTTAGAGCAAGCACCTGCGATGCTGGTGTAGGGGAAATGCTGTAATCAACTACAGAGCTACGTTCACTATCTTCATCTAGCATTTCGGTTTCTTGAGAATCATGTCGGGAGGCTGACGCTGCATTCTTTAAATGAGGAGTAGTCCCCTTGCCTGCCTGCCTCGTCATAAGTGATTGATGAGGGATACACAAGAACATTAGTTTGATGTAAGAACATGGCTAATACACAGATGTACTAGTATGTACCAAAAACAGAAAGGCGTGTCATATTCAAAGGTATAATGTGTAAGCTAAGCAGATGCAATTTAACCAAATTGGAAGCAATACAAGCTAGACATCCGGCTAGAGTGGTGAGCATGATCATCTAGGACCTGAGAGCCTGGTGGGAGGCGGGCTGCTTCGCCACCATCGCAGCTTTTTAGTTGGCTTCCAGGTGATGCCTATCTTTGCTGGGCTTGTCACTGGCTTGGCCAGTGCCCTGACTAGCTATTTGTCTTCTGGTGCTCACGGGATGGTGGTTCATGTAAAAAAATATCTTTCCTTATCTTACCGACTTCGGCCTTTCGAATACAAGCTAGACACCATATGGAACATGCAACCACATATGACACCGCGAAGTTAAAGCAAGCACCTGGGATGGTGGTTCATTGCGAGCGAGGTCATCAACTCAAGAGCTATGTTTACCGTCTCCATCTGCTCACACTGCACCCTTTATAGCATAGTAACGTGTCGTGCCTAACCGCGAAGAAAGCTAGTTCAACTTCTCTCTTTTATTTTTTGCTTCTCTTTCGGCAGACTCTGAAATACCCTTGCATAAAAACACAATAGTGAGAGTATGGGTGAAGTGTGTGCAGAACTAGTGCACTGTAAAAGTAGCAGATAGCAGGTGGCTGAAAAATAAATGACAGGAGACATATGATAGCTCTACAACATTGCACGGAAAACAAAATTAGATTCTACTCCGTATGATTTTGTAATATATGAGCACAGGAAATGCAGGTACTCCTCCAGCACACCACCACATGTGGTCATATCTAAGATAACAGTCGACTGAAAATAAATAGGTCAATCGATTTTTTTAATGAACCGTCTGATCTATAAGGAACGGGCAGATGGCCTTTGTCTACCTCCCGCCAGTCACTGTTGACGATCTTTCTCGAACCGCCAGCAACCACCGGCCCAGACCCCTGCCTCCGCCGCCCCGCCTTCCCATCGACCTCACACCACCGCCGTGCTTGGCAGCGCCCCCAGGCCATCCCTTTAATCCCGGCCAACCTCCAGATCGGGCGCCAGTAGCTCTAGGTCGCACACGCCCCTAAGATAAACACCAAGGCGCTGCTTCCCCGGCGTAATAGGCGTACTAGCGCCTGTTACGCCGGGGAATGCTTCCGTTAATTGGGAATCAACTGGCCAGAAATTGTAATTCAGGGGGGCGACAGACCTCTAGCTAAGGTGAAATAATATATGAGGAGAAACCTTGTGCATCGCGAGTTACTAGGAACATCTAGTATCAAGAAGAAGCGGTCAACTAGTGTCTTCTGTGGGATGAATACCGTGCAAGCAGAGACGTAAAATTTGCACGAATAAGGGAAGAGGAGTACCTTTTTCGGTTGCCGGTGTGGTCATCTCCACATGTCGCACTGATCTTCTTCTTTTTACCAGGGAAACCGATGTTCTGGAGGGTGCGGGCTTGGACGAACCCATGGCCAAATTGTTGACTGTGTTGTCGTGGCCGTATGTCAGCGGAGGGGAAACAGATCCGAGGCGGCGAAGGACGGCTTAGCAGGAACAGCTCCGGTGTGGTGGAGGGTGGCGAAGTTGGAGCAGCAGCAGTGAGGTGCAGGACGGCGTGGTTGAACTGGCTCGGGTACAGACGGCTCGGCCTCGGCTTGAACTACTAGCCGTGGAGGGCGTTGTGGTTGAGGTTGCGATGGACGACGACGTCGGGGTAACGGCTCCAGCGTGATGGAGGAGGGCGGTGGTTGATGGGTGGGATGGGTTGGCGGACGGAGGACGCCGGGGTTTCGCGGCTGGTGGAGAGGTAGTTTTGGCGCCCACGGAGTACGAATGGGGAATCAGACGGGTGGGGGAACCATGTTTCGGTCTGGGACGCGCTTGTTTTTGGCTTTTTTGAACAGAAGATGGGACGCGCTTGTTTGAAATTTGGGGAAAGTACAAACTTTGCCCCCCTCTTAAATTTCGGACCTACTGCGGGTCGGGGGTAGGATGGTAATCCCAGGTGTCCCAAATAGTGGGCGGGAGCGATTTTGGCCGCGCGCATGTGTGCTTAGGCGGCCATTGTGTATGAATGTTTTTCGGAGGCGGTTGCGTGGCGTCTAGATGAAGCTACAAACCTACCCCGGTTTAGACCTTTGGACGTCGGGCCGGTAGGTTTCACGGGTTGGAGTTATTAGAAAAGTAATTTCCTTGTACTACCAAACATTGGTCTCACGCGGTTTCGGGCGAGTAGAGGCTCTTTTGGCGCTTCGTTCGAAATTTTGAAACACAAGCATTCACGTTTAGAGTACTCTTGAACTATGAGGATTGACCTAAATAGACAACATTATATTTGACCTTGTATGTTTGAAAACCTCATTAAATTATCCGCTTATTTTTGAAATTTTGACAGTTGAAAATCCTATAACTACAATTATTTTGGAATGGAGGAGCTAAATTTGAATCTATTTTGTACACGACTACATATGCTATTATGTAGAAAATCAAAGCAAAGATTGGTGCCCCCATAATTTAGGTATGGTTTACAAATGCCATGATATCAAATTCAAATAATTGAATGGACTTCATGTTGAATTCGATTTTTCTAAACCACCTTAAGTTGAATTCAAATGTATGCCAGTTCATAGGTAGCTATTTATAATGTCCATTGTGTAACTTTCATATGTATAATGTGCTTTACACACACAACATGAACTATACTCACGTTTATATTCGATTGCTAAAGCGATGCAATGTCTGGAGTTCAAAATACTAACTATGTGGATCAATTGTGTCGAATAATAACATAGACATGCTCAAATTCGATAGAATGTAGATGTCTGGTGGATCAATGACCGCTCCTTACGCGAATTGCAAATATCATGATCCCATCCTAATATTTGGATACAATTTATATCTTTAATCAATGTGTAGAGCAGTCTTTTACGTGTAGTTTTTCTCTCCATCGGTGGTCTCTCACACATGCTCACACACTCTCTCCCGAGGTGTCTTTCTCGTACACATGCTCTAGATATAACCCTCCCTCCCTATCGTAACCATTTACAACTGTTTTCACTAACCTTTATCACAAGCACTCGCCCTCTCGCAAACATACACACGCACAATCCTCATCGACCCTTTCTATATACATGGACCTGCCTACGTGTCTCATGTACGCACATTATCTTTACGCCTGTCTCTCACGCATTGTCTCACACCTCTCTTCCTAATCAACGAGTATGATTCTAGCAGAGCATTATGTAGGATGCCCCTTAAAGTTAGGTTGGATGAATAGTAATATCAGAGATAAAGGGGTTACCTTAGTCCGAGAACCTAGGGTTACAAATCCTAGCCGGCTTTGTCAGTGGACACAGAGTCCTTCACAATTCTGCTATCTTTGTCTTGTACGACTAGTCATCCATGGGTCTTCCTAAATGCGTCACGGGCCGACCAATGTGTTGCAGGACGGAACCGAACGAAGGGCCTCACCTCGACCCACCGGACCTCACGCGGCGACACACCCTCTTCCCCCACGTCTCATTATCTTCTCACACCCACACATACCAACACAAACACCACACACAGAGAAAATTTCTCCTGGTGCCTCTATTCCCTCCCCCCTTGCATATACACACTCAAGGGAATGGAATATCTTGTCGTGACGTCATATTCGTCTCTCTCTCTAGACCACTCTCATTTCTCATGCTATCTCTCCCACGCCCCCCCCCCATCGGCCCCTCTATCCATGCCTCTCTCGAATACGTAATACACACACATACCTCTCTAGGCCCCCGCCAAATGCATCAACTACACATTCACACATGTTACATCACGTACCCCATTGATCTAAAAAGCCCTCTCTTCACGTTTATTTCGCATACAACATTCCTTTTCAATAAAGTGTGGCCAAAAAATTATTTTAGAGTTTCTACATATATACAACATTACAAAGTTATATGGAGGAGTACGAACGCTAATTTGCATTGCATGGTGCCCACAATGATATTTATTCCGCACTGTGAATTTGTATATTTTTATACTATATACAAAGTTAGTCATCATAAAGAGAAACGAAGAGCATCTCTCTCCATCGCATACCCCCCTGTACGCCCCTTTCACGTATGCACATAAAACTATCTCCAGGTCCTCTAAAAGTAAGCCCCCGAAAAATTCATGCACGTTTCATCTTTCTCTCGCGATATATGAAATGACGACCATTGTATTTGAAGCGAAAGCACAATACGTACATTGGAATTCAGAATCCACTCATTACGGTCACCATTTACATTTAGTGGTTATTATACAGTCACGGGCTCACCGTACAACTCTGTATTTGCTCATGACATGACTAGTTGACCAGTTAAACGCTCCACATGGCACCTCTAGTGTTGCATCATATTATCTCACTACCATCGTGCCCACCTGTCGACTTGTATCTACTCTACATCTACACTCTTATAAAATATATAAAATACACTCTTATAAAAAACAGAGTTGGTGATGATGGTGTGCCTGCCATCCTGCAATATAGACCGTCCGATTTATATCTGACGGATAGGAAAGAAACTATGGCAATGTTGCAAAAAGGTACCCACACACCTCTCCACATTTGCAAATAAGGCCTTCCCTCGTTCATCCTTTTCTCTCACAAGATAAACAAGTCATACAAATGCATCTTGATGTTACGTGCAACGCACGTGCATCTTGCTAGTAAGAATGAAAACAAACGAGAAAAAAAATATTTGGACGATGGTTCGAAGTCATGACCGCAGGCACAACGGACAAGGTGGCCTCGTATTGGTATGCTGAGCCGTCTGTTTTAACACACATGAGCTGGTGTGGTGATTATACACACACGCACGCATGCACACGAACTGCATCCATGCAACACTCACACAAACACATGCATCCACGCACGCACGCAACACTCACATGTACACACGCAGCCACGCACGCACACAACACTCACACGCACACATGCATGCATGCATGCACACACCAGTACACCACACGACCAACACACACTCTCACGCTCAAGTGCTCAACCTACACGTGCATGCACACATATCAGGCCCTGACAGACACATACACAACCAGGTGATTCCTGCGCATGGGTTGGAGCCTTGTCGCGCCTGCGTAAATTTGTGTTTATCTGACCTTTTCCCTATACGAACTGATAGGTGGGACCCACAAGGAACATGGTCAATTTAACTAGTCAACATGGCGCCATGCAGACTATTTGGCCGGTCAACAGAGTGCAATCCGATGCTGAACTGTGAGCAAGTGACTGTATAATCACCGCAAAACGTATATAGTGACCGTAATCAGCTTATTCTGAAGTTCGGTGACCGTATTACGCTTTTCTCTCTGTAGGCCCTCCTAAACTACATCTCTACATGTTCTCGCATGTTACATCTAACAATTATGCAATACAGTACTACTACTACGCTCTAACACAATAAATCATATGTGTTTTTAGTTTTACTAGATATCATATTGTTACTTATAATTATTCAGTTTGCATACATTAAAATAGACTTTGAAATGTATGGCCAGTATCATCTACCGCGCGGGAAAAATCCCGCCCTTTCCTGTTTAATCGGGTTTGTATCGATGGATCATGCGAAACAGCAAAACTATAGTACTATACAGTACAAGTGACAGTTCACTGGGCCGTCGTGTCGTCTACTCCCCCATCGTAAGAGTGGAGCGCTCGCTTTCATAAATCTTCTAGTCCCTTTCGCCGACATGTGGGACATTGCTACGTCTTGAGCTTGTGTTGGTTTTCCTTAAAGAGTAAAGGGTGATGCAACAATAGTAGCATAAGTATTTCCCTCAGGTTTTTGAGAACCAAGGTATCAATCCAGTAGGAGGCTCCTCAAAAGTCCCACGCACCTACACAAACACACAAAGAACTCGCAACCAATGCAATAAAGGGATTGGCAATCCCTTCACGGCCACTTGCGAAAGTGAGATCTAATAAAGATAGTAAGATAAGATAAATATATTTTTGGTATTTTATAATATAGATGCAAAAAGTAAAGATGCAAAATAAAAGTAGATTGGAAGCAAATATGATAAGAGATAGACCCGGGGGCCATAGGTTTCACTAGTGGCTTCTCTCAAGATAGCATAAGTATTACGGTGGGTGAACAAATTAATGTCGAGCAATTGATAGAAAAGCGAATAATTATGAGATTATCTAGGCATGATCATGTATATAGGCATCACGTCCGCAACAAGTAGACCGACTCCTGCCTGCATCTACTACTATTACTCCACACTGATACGTCTCCAACGTATCTATAATTTTTTATTGTTCCATGCTATTATATTACCTCTTTTGGATGTTTATGCGCTTTATTTTACACATTTATATCATTTTTGGGACTAACCAACTAACCGGAGGCCCAACCCATATTGCTGTTTTTTTTGCCTATTTCAGTATTTCGAAGAAAAGGAATATCAAACGGAGTCCAAACGGAATGAAACCTTCGGGAGTGTGATTTTTGGAACAAACGTGATCCAGAGGACTTGGAGTGCAAGTCAAGAAGCAGCCGAGGCTCCCACGAGATAGGAGGGCGCCCCCCCCCCCTGTAGGGCATGCCCCCTATCTCGTGGGCCCCTCGGGCGGCCACCGACGTACTTCTTCCTCCTATATATACCTACGTACCCTGAAAACATCCAGGAGCACCACGAAACACAATTTCCACCATCGTAACCTTCTGTATCCGCGAGATCTCATCTTGGAGGCTTCGCCGGCACTCTGCCGGAGGGGGAATCGACAATGGAGGGCTTCGACATCAACATCCTTGCCCCTCTGATGAGTTGTGAGTAGTTTACCATAGACCTACGGGTCCATACTTATTAGCTAGATGGCTTCTTCTCTCTTTTTGGATCTCAATACAATGTTCTCCCCCTCTCTTGTGGAGATCTATTCGATGTAAACTCTTTTTGTGGTGTGTTTGTCGAGATCCGATGAATTGTGGGTTTATGATCAAGTTTATCTATGAACAATATTTGAATCTTCTCTGAATTCTTTTATGTATGATTGAGTTATCTTTGCAAGTCTCTTCGAATTATCAGTTTGGTTTGGCCTACTAGATTGATCTTTCTTGCCATGGAAGAAGTGCTTAGCTTTGGGTTCAATCTTGCGGTGTCCTTACCCAGTGACAGAAAGGGTTGCAAGGCATGTATTGTATTGTTGCCATCGAGGATAACAAGATGGGGTTTATATCATATTGCTTGAGTTTATCCCTCTACATCATTTCATCTTGCTTAATGCGTCACTCTGTTCTTATGAACTTAATACTCTAGATGCAGGCAGGAGTCGGTCGATGTGTGGAGTAATAGTAGTAGATGCAGGCAGGAGTCGGTCTACTTGTTATGGACGTGATGCCTATATACATGATCATGCCTAGATAATGTCATAACTATGCGCTTTTCTATCAATTGCTCGATAGTAATTTGTTCACCCACCGTAATACTTATGCTATCTTGAGAGAAGCCACTAGTGAAACCTATGGCCCCCGGGTCTATCTCTTATCATATTTGCTTTCAATCTACTTTTATTTGCATCTTTACTTTTTGCATCTATATTATAAAGTACCAAAAATATATTTATCTTATCTTACTATCTTTATTAGATCTCACTTTCGCAAGTGGCCGTGAAGGGATTGACAACCCCTTTATTGCGTTGGTTGCGAGTTCTTTGCTTGTTTGTGTAGGTGCGTGGGACTTTTGAGGAGCCTCCTACTGGATTGATACCTTGGTTTTCAAAAACTGAGGGAAATACTTACGCTACTATTGCTGCATCACCCTATCCTCTTCGAGGAAAACCAACGCAAAATCAAGACGTAGCAAGAAGGATTTCTGGCGCCGTTGCCGGGGAGGTCTTCGCTCAAGTCAAGACATACCAAGTACCCATCACAAACCCATCTCCCTCGCATTTACATTATTTGCCATTTGCCTCTCGTTTTCCTCTCCCCCACTTCACCCTTGCCGTTTTATTCGCCCTCTCTTTCCCAATCTCCTCCTCTCTTTTCGCTTGCCTTTTTCTGTTTGCTTGTGTGTTGGATTACTTGTTGCCATGGCGCAAGATAATACCAAATTGTGTGATTTCTCGAATACCAATAACAATGATTTCCTTAGTACTCTGATTGCTCCTCTTAATGATGTTGAGTCTTGTGAAATCAATACTGCTTTGCTGAATCTTGTTATGAAAGATCAATTCACCGGCCTTCCTAGTGAAGATGCCGCTACTCATCTAAACAACTTTGTTGATTTGTGTGATATGCAAAAGAAGAAAGATACGGATAACAATATTGTCAAATTTAAGATATTTCCGTTTCCTCTCAGAGATCATGCTAAAGTTTGGTTTTCGTCTTTGCCTAAAAATAGTATTGATTCTTGGAACAAGTGCAAAGATACTTTTATCTCTAAGCATTTTCCTCCCGCTAAGATTATTACTCTTAGGAACAATATTATGAATTTTAAACAACTTGATCATGAGCATGTTGCCTAATCTTGGGAAAGAATGAAATTAATGCTTTGCAATTGCCCTACTCATGGTTTGAATTTATGGATGATCATACAAAAATTGTATGCCAGTTTGAACTTTGCTTCTAGAGATCTCTTAGATTCAGCCGCGGGAGGCACGTTTATGGAAATCACATTAGGAGGTGCTACAAAACTTCTTGATAATATTATGGCTAGTTATTCTCAATGGCACACCGAAAGATCTTCTAGTAAAAAAGTGCATGCTATAGAAGAAATCAATGTTTTGAGTGGAAAGATGGATGAACTTATGAAATTGTTTGCTACTAAAAATACTCCTCTTGATCCCAGTGATATGCCTTTGTCTTCTTTGATTGAGAATAATAATGAATCTATGGATGTGAATTTTGTTGGTAGGAATAGTTTTGGAAACAATGCTTATAGAGGAAACTTTAATGCTAGACCGTTCCCTAGTAATTCCGCTAATAATTAGGGAAATTCCTACAATAATTCTTATGGTAATTTTAATAATATGCCCTCTGATTTTGAGAATAGTGTGAAAGAATTTATGATTTCTCAAAAGAATTTTAATGCTTTGCTTGAAGAAAAATTTCTCAAAGTTGATGATTTGGCTAGGAACGTTGATAGACTTTCGCTTGATGTTGATTCTCTTAAACTTAGATCTTCTTATCCCAAGCATGATATCAATGAGTCTCTCAAAGTAATGAGAATTTCCATTGATGAGTGTAAGGAAAGAACCGCTAGATTGCATGCTAAAAAAGATAGCTTTATAAAAGCGTGTCCTTCTAGTTTCCATGAAAATAATGATGAGGATCTTAAAGTTATTGATGCGTCTCCTATTAGATCTATGTTTTGCAATACGAATTTTGATGATTATGGGACTGATGATGAATCAACTTTGTCTAGAAAGCGTCCCAAGAATTCAGAGTCTTTAGATCTTGATGCTAAATTTAGTAAAAGTGAGATTGGAGAGTCCTCAACTTCTAATAACATTGAACCTACTATCTCGGATTTCAAAGAATTTGATTATGATAATTGTTCTTTAAAAGGTTGTATTTCCTTGTTGCAATCCGTTGTTAATTCTCCTCATGCTTATAGTCAAAATAAAGCTTTTACCAAACATATCATTGATGCCTTGATGCAATCTTATGATAAAAAACTTAATTTGGAAGTTTCTATACCTACAAAACTTAATGATGAGTGGGAACCTAATATAAAGATTAGAATTAAAGATTATGAGTGTTTTGCCTTGTGTGATTTGGGTGCTAGTGTTTCCATGATTCCGAAAACTTTATGTGATATTCTAGGTTTCCATGATCTTGATGATTGCTCTTTAAATTTGCACCTTGCGGATTCCACCATTAAAAAGCCTATGGGAAGGGTCAATGATGTTCTCATTATTACAAATAGAAATTTGGTGCCCGTAGATTTTATCGTTCTTGATATAGATTGCAATCTTTCTTGCCCTATTATTCTTGGTAGACCTTTCCTTAGATCAATTGGTGCGATTATTGATATGAAGGAAGGGAATATTAGATTCCAATTTCCATTAAAGAAAGGCATGGAGCACTTTCCAAGAAAGAAAGTCAAATTACCTTATGAATCTATCATGCGGGCTACTTACAAATTTAGTGCCAAAGAGGGCACTCGTTAGATCTATCTTTTCTTTTATGCCTAGCTAGGGGCGTTAAACGATAGCGCTAATTGGGAGGCAACCCAATTTTCTTTATGTTTTTTGTTTTTGCTCCTGTTTAGTAATAAATCTTGCATCTACCTTCTGTTTAGATGTGTTTTTATCTTTTAAGTAGTGTTTGTGCCAAGTAGAACCTATAGGATAACCTACGATGATAGTTGATTTGATTCTGCTGAAAAACAGAAACTTTGCACGCACGAATATAATTTTATTAAATCACAGGAACGTGATTTTGCGTTGATTCTTCTTTCTTATGTTCAATAAACAAATTGTCCAGGACTTGCTATTTTGGTAGGATTGTTAGAGTTACAGAAGTTTGCGTTAGTTCAGATTGATACAGACTGTTCTGTTTTTGAAAGATTCTGTTTTTCGTGTGTTGTTTGCTTATTTTGATGCATCTATGGCTAGTAAAATAGTTTATAAACCATGGAGAAGTTGGAATACAGTAGGTTTAACACCAAAATAAATAAAGAATGAGTTCATTACAGTATCTTATGTGGTGGTTTTGTTTTCTTTCACTAACGGAGCTTATAAGATTTCCTGTTGAGTTTTGTGTTGTGAAGTTTTCAAGTTTTGGGTAAAGCTTTTATGGACTATGGAATAAAGGGTGGCAAGAGCCTAAGCTTGGGGATTCCCAAGACACCTCAAGATATTCAAGAATAGCCAAAAGTCCAAGTTTGGGGATGCCCCGGGAAGGCATCCCCTCTTTCGTCTTCGTTCATAGGTAACTTTACTTGGATTGTCATGATATGTGTTTTGCTTGGAGCGTCGTGTATTATATTAGTCTTTGATTTTTAGTTTACCACAATCATCCTTGCTGTACACAGCTTTTGGGAGAAGACTACTTGATTAGAATTTGCTAGAATACTCTATGTGCTTCACTTATATCTTTTGAGCTTGATAGTTTTTGCTCTGGTGCTTCACTTATATTTTTTAGAGCACGGTGGTGTCTTAATTTTGAAGAAATTTCTAGTCTCTCATGCTTCACTTATATTATTTTGAGAGTCTTTTAGAACAGCATGGTATTTTCTATGGTTATAAAATTGGTCCTAGAATGGTAGGCATCCAAGTTGGGTATAATAAAAACTATCATAGAAAGTGAATTGGATGCTATGATCAATTTGATACTTGATAATTATGTTGAGATAGGGAGGTAGTGATATTAAAGTCATGCTAGTTGGGTGATTATGAATTTAAAGAATGCTTGTGTTGAAGTTACCAAGCCATGTAGCATGCACGTATGGTTAAAGTTGTGTAACAAATTTGAAACATGAAGTGTACCTGACTTGTGCATCCTTATGAGTGGCGGTCGGGGACGAGCTATGGTCTTTTCCTACCAATCTATCCCCCTAGGAGCATGCGCGTAGTACTTGATTTTTGATGACTTCTAAATTTTTGCAATAAGTATATGAGTTCTTTTGACTAATGTTGAGTCCATGGATTATACACACTTTTACCTTTCCACCATTGCTAGCCTCTTCGGTACCGTGCATTGCCCTTTCTCACCTTGGGAGTTGGTGCAAACTTCGCCGGTGCATCCAAACCCCGTGATACGATACGCTCTATCACACATAAACCTCCTTATATCTTCCTCAAAACAGCCACCATACCTACCTATTATGGCATTTCCATAGCCATTCCAAGATATATTGCCATGCAACTTTCCACCGTTCCGTTCATCATCATCATGACATACTTTACTTTTGTCATATTGCCATTGCATGATCATGTAGTTGACATCGTATTTGTGGCAAAGCCACCATGCATTATTTTTCATACATGTCACTCTTGATTCATTGCACCATCCCGGTACACCGCCGGAGGCATTCATATAGAGTCATATCTTGTTCTAGTTTCGAGTTGTAATTCATATGTTGTAATCAATAGAAGTGTGATGATCATCATTATTAGAGCATTGCCCAAAGGAAAAAAAGGGAAAAAAAGAAGAAAGGCCAAAAGAAAAAAATAAAGGCCCAAAAAAAGGAAAGAAAGAAAAAAAGAAAATAAATAAAAAGTGGCAATGTTACTATCTCTTTTTCCACACTTGTGCTTCAAAGTAGCATCGTGTTCTTCATGTAGTGAGTCTCATATATTGTGCTTCAAAGTAGCACCATGTTTTTCATATAGTGAGTCTCATAAGTTGTCTTTTTCATACTAGTGGGAATTTTTCATTATAGAACTTGGCTTGTATATTCCTACGATGGGATTCCTCAAATGCCCTAGGTCTTCGTGAGCAAGCAAGTTGGATGCACACCCACTAGTTTTCTTTTGTTGAGCATTCATTTATAGCTCTAGTGCATCCGTTGCATGGCAATCCCTACTCCTCATATTGACATCAATTGATGGGCATCTCCATAGCCCGTTGATTATCCTCGTCAATGTGAGACTTTCTCCTTTTTTGTCTTCTCCACACAATCCCCATCATCATATTCTATTCCACCCATAGTGCTATATCCATGGCTCACGCTCATGTATTGCATGAAGATTGAAAAAGTTTGAGATTATTTAAGTATGAAACATTTGCTTGGCTTGTCATCGGGGGTATAGAAATTGGGAACATCTTTGTGTGACGAAAATGAAGCATAGCCCGACTGTATGATTTTGTAGGGATGAACTTTCTTTTGCCATGTTATTTTGAGAAGACATGATTACTTTGATTAGTATGCTTGAAGTATTACTATTTCTTATGTCAATGTGAACATTTATTTTGAATCATTTGGATATGAACATTCATGCCACAATAAAGAAAATTACATTGAGAATTATGCTAGGTAGCATTCCACATCAAAAATTCTCTTTTTATCATTACCTACTCGAAGACGAGCAGGAATTAAGCTTGGGGATGCTTGATACGTCTCCAACGTATCTATAATTTTTGATTGTTCCATGCTATTATATTACCTCTTTTGGATGTTTATGGGCTTTATTTTACACATTTATATCATTTTTGGGACTAACCTACTAACCGGAGGCCCAGCCCATATTGCTGTTTTTTTTACCTATTTCAGTATTTTGAAGAAAAGGAATATCAAACGGAGTCCAAACGGAATGAAACCTTCGGAGCGTGATTTTTGGAACGAACGTGATCCAGAGGACTTGGAGTGCAAGTATAGAAGCAGCCGAGGCTCCCACGAGATAGGAAGGCGCGCCCCCCTGTCTCGTGGGCCCCTCGGGCGGCCACCGACGTACTTCTTCCTCCTATATATACCTACGTACCTCGAAAACATCCAGGAGCACCACGAAACACAATTTCCACCATCGTAACCTTCTGTATCCGCGAGATCTCATCTTGGAGCCTTCGCCGGCACTCTACTGGAGGGGGAATCGACCATGAAGGGCTTCTACATCAACATCCTTGCCCCTCCGATGAGTTGTGAGTAGTTTACCACAGACCTACGGGTCCATAGTTATTAGCTAGATGGCTTCTTCTCTCTTTTTGGATCTCAATACAATGTTCTCCCCCTCTCTTGTGGAGATCTATTCGATGTAAACTCTTTTTGCGCTGTGTTTGTCGAGATCCGATGAATTGTGGGTTTATGATCAAGTTTATCGATGAACAATGTTTGAATCTTCTATGAACTCTTTTATGTATGATTGAGTTATCTTTGCCATGAGCACTTCTCTTCGAGTAGACTTGCAAAGATAACTCAATCATACATAAAAGAATTCAGAGAAGATTCAAATATTATTCATAGATAAACTTGATCATAAACCCACAATTCATTGGATCTCGACAAACACACCGCAAAAGGAGTTTACATCGAATAGATCTCCACAAGAGAGGGGGAGAACATTGTATTGAGATCCAAAAAGTGAGAAGAAGCCATCTAGCTAATAACTATGGACCCGAAGGTCTGTGGTAAACTACTCACAACTCATCGGAGGGGCAAGGATGTTGATGTAGAAGCCCTCCGTGGTCGATTCCCCCTCCGGCAGAGTGCCGGCGAAGGCTCCAAGATGAGATCTCGCGGATACAGAAGGTTACGGTGGTGGAAATTGTGTTTCGTTGGCTCCCTAGATGTTTTCGGGGTATCTAGGCTTATATAGGAGGAAGAAGTACGTCGGTGGACGCCCGAGGGGCCCACGAGACAGGGGGTGCACCCTATAGGGGGGGCGCCCTCCTATCTCGTGGAGTCCTCGGCTGCTTCTTGACTTGCACTCCAAGTCCTTTGGATCACGTTCGTTCCAAAAATCACGCTCCCAAAGGTTTCATTCCGTTTGGACTCCGTTTGATATTCCTTTTCTTCGAAATACTGAAATAGGCAAAAAAACAGCAATATGGGCTGGGCCTCCGGTTAGTAGGTTAGTCCAAAAAATGATATAAATGTGTAAAATAAAGCCCATAAACATCCAAAAGGGGTAATATAATAGCATGGAACAATCAAAAATTATAGATACGCTGGAGACGTATCAGACATCAAGCTATTGGGTCCACGTGCCATACCGGAATACAGTGCAGAGCAGCCGGGGTCAAGCACCCCAGTCATGGCGCCGATGTAGTAATGAGCAATGAGGCGTCAAATCACAAAGTTGCACCTTTCCTGCAGTTAAGTTGGAGGGACGAAGTAATAATGCTAAAATAAGAAGTTGGAGGGACGAAGCAACCATCATTTCACTCGTTGCTGAATTCGCTTCTCCCTCATCTTCTTCAACTTAACCACGTGTTGCTTCTGCCGTTGTTCTGCCTCATGTGGGACGCGGATCGGCTTGGTAAATCACTGACACATGGGACCGAATGTTAGCAAACCGCTAGGACAACGTCCTCCGAAAATAAGAAGCCTAATCCTAGACTTACAAAGGGCTACGTAGCTGCTACGTATACTTTCCATCTAATCTATATATGCCCCCTGAATTTTAGGTGGGGTGGGCCTAATCCTCTCCTTTAATCCAATCAAATAGCCCCACATCACATCAGTTCTTAACTTTACGTAAACCATTACGTGGATGTAGCATTGCTCCAAATAAGAAACCTCCCCAGCCATCCGCGCGGCAAAATCACCTCCTTTTTACTAATCTTTATTCTATAATTTTTTAGATCAATATAATTGAGATTTGTATAGATAGCACACAGGAGCAAAACCAAGTGGTACGGTTAAGGGCATCCACAATGTGTAGCCAAATGTGAAAATAGCTTTTGGCATCGTGGGAACCATTGTGGACGGTGTTGCCAAAGCCAAAAAGATGGAACTGAAGCTCCCTGATTGATTGATTGAAGGAATAGAAAAATGCAACGTCTCTCCTCTTTCTCCCATGCTTGGATGCATGTAGTACAGTATAGAGCACAGAGTCTACTCCCCTGTCCCTTCTATCACAAATCACAAAGCAGTGAGGCGTCAAATCACAAAAGCACGGACGAAGCAACCATCATTTCACTCTTCGCTGACTCCGTTTCTCCATCGTCTTCTTCAAGAAACCATCTCACCGCACTAGTACTCCTAGTAGTACTTCCTGGATGCAAATAAGGCGGTTGTCTCGGCTTGCAGGCGGCACTTGCGAACGACTTACCGTGGTCTCCCTCAATGGTGTTCTCCGTCGAACGCACTTTGCCAAACCACAAAAAAAATATCGTCGACGTCACCACAATGGGGAAGGAAGTCAAATATAGTTACTATCTCCATTTTGTTTGTACACAAGGCCAGTAATATCAAAATTACAATTTGCAAAGGGCCACTAACACTAATCGAGGCAAAATTGATGGGGTTAGCAACCAAGGACATTAATATCCCCTGCATGCATGCGGAAGTGAGAAGGTTGGTTTGCATGGCGCTGCATTAATCAAGCGATGAGGAGTGAGATGGTTAGCTCTTTGGTCTTTGGAGAAAAAAATATGCATTAATTGACACGTGAAACGAGGATTTGTATCGATTAAATCCCGTGATGGAAAACCCCGCCTTTCTTTTTTAACACTAGTACTCCTAGTACGTATGTACCTATCCTATTTGGATCTAGGCCTTGCATTGCCAAACTTCGCCACACATTTTTGCCAAGCTTGCCTAAAGTTTTCAAAATGAGAAGGAGGTACACTTGCGCACGGCTGTTGCGGACGCACCGCACCCTCACACGGGCGCTCCTGCACGCCACGGTCGCACTGCACCCTCACACAGTCGCTCCTGCACGCCGCGGTCGCACCGCACCCTCACACAGTCATTCCCGCACGCCGCAAACCCAACCAAGGGAACGCACCCTCACTGACACGTGTTGTCGCATGTGAACAAACCAAACTCAGCCATCCTATCGCTGACACATAATTTTCGTTCATAGAGTATGTTTATCCAACCGCATGTTGGGGAGTATCCGTATGGCCCGTGCGGTGGTCTGTTGGGGAAGAAGAAGAGGCGAGGAAGAAGGAAAGAAGGGTTAGGAGATGTAGGATATTCATCCAACCGCCTGAAATGGTAGACTGACCCAAGTCAGGCAACTTGCATAACAAATATATGTTTTTACACAGCAAAAGATCCATAAAAACAACAACATAAAGAAAAACTATAACTGCTCGCGGAAAGAGACGGCCTCGTCGTCTTTGGCTGCCGGAGCGAACCAGCCGTCGCTGCCGACGTGTGTCTCCCCACCGTGGTTGTCCTCGGCCTCCAGCTACTCATTCAAGCGGAGTTTGCGGGTGCTCTGCACGGACGAGAGCACATCCTCGATTTTGACTGTACATCGCTCTTGTCGCGTTCGCGTTGCAGCTCGGCATGCTGGACCCTCCACGTTGCTCACCGAATGGAAAGCGCTTCGTCTTGCGTTTTCGCTCACTTGTGGGACCGCAGTTGAGAGCAAACTGACGTCCCTCCCCCTCCCCCGCCCTCGTCATTTATTATACCACCACTCCCTCCATTTTATGCGGACTAAATAAAAACAGAGGGAGTATACTACGGATGAGGATCCCCTGACATGGCCAAACCCATTGAGTAACTGACATGCGGGGGCCTAGCAAGCATGGGGTCTGCCAGTAAGTGACCGAAAGGGAGGGTAAGGCAGGGATACCTACGTCAGAGGATCCACTTCCACTATACTACATTGACCAAATGTTAGAGTAATAATATATGTCATGCAACTTACACAAATGTTAGAGTAATAATATATGACATGCAACTTACACAAAGCATACAGGGTCTAATGCGTTTTTCGAGGCTAACTTTGACCAAATGTTAGAGTAATAATATATGGCATGCAACTTACACAAAGCATACGGTCAAATTCGTATGTGAAAGGAGTTTCCAATGATATAATTTTCACATTATACATCTCATGTACTATTAATCTTGTCAATAGTCAAATTAGAAACCATCTCAAGTACAAATCTAGGAGTACGTACGAATCTAACAATATTGATTGGGTGTTGTTGAATGTTGATACCTTTTTGATCAAAGTAGAGATACTTTGACTACACATAAAACTTATATGTAAACTAGAAAGGATAGGAGGGAGTATATTGTACATTCAAAAACGAAACGAACATTGAATACCCTTTATATATGATTTGCGGATGCTATGATCACCGGTTCAAAATTTTGAATCCGCCTTAGGTATCACGCGCCCCCACTCGTTCCCTCTCGATTTCATCTCGAGGTCCGGAGATATATTGAAAGAGAACTAGGGTGGGTACATGCGAATGATACTCGGCGGAATGTTCAATGAGGCATGCGGGAGGATGGACTCGACTGGAGGGCGACATGATCGATGGAGAAGAGGGTTGGAGAGGAATGAGAAATAAGCAAACGCCACATGATTATACTTGAACGGCTCAAATAAACAATAAGTTGTCTCGCTTGGCCTACATAGTGAAAGGCCTAATGCGCAACGCGGAGCACTGACGCTCGAATATGGCCGGGAAAACAGGGAAACCGACATGTGGGGCACACCCATCGGGACGACGTAGCGCAGACTAGTCCAATGGAGGAGCTAGCCCACGACCTCCTCGCCACTGACAACCGTTCATGTGGGTCGTTGGGGCCAACAACGGGGCGCAGCTCCAGCACCGCCTCTGGACACGACGACCGCGGTGAGCGACACCCTCATATCATCGCTAGACATGGTCGGTTTCAGTGTGCCGGGGGTGGCGTTAGTGTTGTGGCACGACCAACGGTATGTTTGGTTTGTGCCCAAGGTTGCCCCATCAAAGCATTGGGTAGCCAAAATTTTGGTTGAGGTATTGGTTGCCCATGATTTGGCCGACATTGGCAAGAAAAATGAACTAGAGTTGGCTAGAGTTCATTGGCATGCCAAAGAAATGGCAACCATCCAAACAAAGACCAATCTTTGGGTCATGACCAAAATTTTGGTTGAGGTATTGGTTGCCCATGATTTGGCCGACTTTGGCAAGAAAAATGAACTAGAGTTGGCTAGAGTTCATTGGCATGCCAAAAAAATGGCAACCATCCAAACAAAGACCAATCTTTGGGTCATGACCAAAATTTTGGTAAGGTGCATTTTGGCCACAATCCAAACACACCCCAACACCCGGCTCGTCGAGGATGCACGGGACACCGCGACGCGTCCGCGGAGTGGTGTAGCACGGCCAACTGCATCCTCTGGACCTAAGACCATGCCGGGTCGTCTTGCTTTTTCAATGACATGTGGGGATCGCATGTGAGCAAAGGGCATCTCCAACGTTGCCATGACCGCAACTGACTACCCTGGCACACCAAAACCCTCGTCCCTCACGCCGTCGTGCGGTGCGTTCCCAGCCGGCGCCAGCTGCCCGCATTCATGTCGTCCGTTCGTATGTCATCGTTAAGAGGCTCGGTGCCCGAGGAACCAACTCCGGCGACTTAATGACGCACCCGAACGCTTGGCCTCACCGGAATGCGCTACTTAAAGTGGCAACGCCCAGCTAACCTCCACACCATAGCGCATCTCCTCCTACCTGGCACCACATCTTCCATGACCGCAAGTGCGAACGCTCTACGGGAGAGCTTGTCTTCAGGGATGAAGCTCGAGGTTGCCGCCCTCGCTCAAGTCGCCTCTCGCGATGCAATAGCGGCATAGCCGGACGCGGACGCGACCACACAAGCGGTGGCCACGCTGGCAGCCGACAACGGGAGCACCGTCAGCCACGCGTCCTACTTGCCGCCGTCCAACGTCCGGCACCGCCGAGTTGGAGACTCCTCCGAGGATGAGTAGGGCATGAGTGTGCCAACTGGCCAGTCCGTATCCCGTGTTCTACTCTTCCTCGTCGGAGACCACACCTTCACTTCACGGGTCTTGAACCCCGCCCCCGTACATAGAAATCACAGATAGAGGATGTCGGTCGCCGCCGTAGAATAGGTTTTGCGTCGGGTTTCTTTTATTTTTTTATCCTATAAAAGTTCGAAATGTAATGAAAATCTGCCGTGTTTGCATTAATCTTGTACGGTGTATATGAACTTTCACAATAATATACATATTGTAGGAGTACTAGCAAGATGCCCGTGCGTTGCACGGAAGATCAAGATCTTGTGGGAGAAAAGGATGAACGAGGGAAAGCCTTATCTGCAAATGTGGAGAGGAGTGCGGGTAAATTGTCATAGTTTCCTTCCTATCCATTAGATATAGATCGGACGGCCTATATTGTAGGATGACAAGCACACCATCATCACCAACTCTGCTTTTTATTGAACCGAGACAAATCTAACATGTGAAGTAAAATAAACACATAGGGTCTATACATACACAAATTATCTTAGGCACTCCAATAGTTCGTCCACTGCACATTCACGCATTTCACATCTTTCTACATCTACGGGAACCTACGAAAGGGTTAACGTAAATTGCCTCTCTCTCCTCCCCTGATTTTCATGGTGGTGGGCCCCTCCCTCCCCCCAATCTACAATCAACAACTCACACGTTCCACATTACGTTAATTACGTAACTGGTATTACGTAGGTGTAGCATTACTCGTCCTCAAAAACCCAACTAAGCCAACCTCCCAGCATATCGCGCGGGAAAAGACCCGGCCGCGCCGTTATAGTCGGGATTACCGGATTACTAGTAGTAGTATCGATGGATCACGCGAAGCAACAAAAATTTTTTTGAGGGGGCGAAGCACCTAGTTTAAAAGGAAAAAAGGTGGTACACTCACAGCACTCCTGTCGCGGTCGCATTGCACCCCACACACGTTCGGTCCTGCACACGGCTCACGCAAACGGAACGTGCTTCGGCTTGCCTCTTCACTGACACGTGGGACTGCACTTGGAGAAATCGACCATGTGCCAAACTCCTCCCGCCCACCGCGCAAAAATCCTCCCCCCCACACCCAAAAATTCCCCCCAAATTCGATTCAACCGCCCTTCGGCCAACTAGCCAATAATATTCCCCAAACCCCTCCCCCTATCCCCCTCTACTCCATTCGCTCCGCCAAAGCCGCCCTCCCTGCTGCGCCAATACGTCAGCGCCGCGGTTCGGTGATCCCCTCGCTCCCACAGTACGCTCTCCTAGACTGCCGTCCTCTAGCCGCGCTGCCACCTCTGGCTACGTTCTTGTGGAGGCGCACGACGGTCAGCGCCGCCATCGCTGGCGATGTTCGTGTGGAGACGCACGGCGGTCAGCTTCTCCCACGGTACGCGCATTCTAGACTGAGGCCCCGTTCATGTCGGTGTAGCGTTGAATGTTAGCTGATAGACGCTGTTAATCTCATTGTTTGCCGAAGTAGTTTACTGTCCATATGCTCTGCTTAAGAAGCTTCCTTGCCCTGTTCCGCACTCAATCTGCTTAGCTGAGATGGCATGCCAAGGCCGATTAGTTGCTAAAATATCCTGCCATATATTTATTGTGACGTAGATTGCCATGGTCTAGTAGCCAATCTATTAGGTGAAATAGCTCTACACCGTTTTATACTCGATCTTTGTTGCTGCGATGGCCTTCGATAGTTCGATGGCTGTGTGCTCGGCCTCATTGACTGCTGAAACAGCTTGCCATAATTTAGCACTCAAATCTATTTGCTGAATTAGCTTTACATATATTTCGTTACTTAGATCTGCTCGTCCAAATATCTTGCCATAGCTTTAGACATCGACCTAGGTATTTTTTTCTGGACTTCATAAAAAAGCATATATGTTTTTCCTGTAATATCTAGTAGAAGAACTAATTTGTATGTCTAACAGATGGACGGGACTTGGATAACTTCTGCTCGAAGATTCTCCGCTGCATATATCGAGGGGGTTGAAAACTTCATGAACTTTATCAGAGCTGAGTACGGTGGTCTGAAATCAGATGTGCTCTGCCCATGTAGCAGTTGTATGAATTCAGTTACAAGATCCCAGTCAACTGTGCAAAATCATCTACACTTGTATGGGATGTCGGTCACATATACTAGGTGGGTTCATCATGGTGAAGCTGTGAACGTCAATGTTATTGACTACGTGGAAGCAGCAGATCACCATCTTGATCTGCCTGATGCTCAGGTGGAAGAGGAGGAGGTGGTGGTGGTGGCGGAGCTAGTGAGTTTCACCAACATTGAAACAATGCTACGAAATGCTCATGCATTCCGTGAACTTTCACCTGCAGAAGAAAAATGGTGGGCCCGCATGTTGGAAAATGCAACGTGGCTGTCACCCCAGGAAATAAGTTGTCAGTATTCTCAGCTATGGTCACCTTTCTTCAGGTGAAGACATCTACGCGGATGACCAACAAATCATTCGATGCGACATTGGCTGCTTTCCGCAAATCTTTCCCAGATGCGTCTGAGCTGCCACACACCTACAGTAAAATGAAGAATTTCCTTCGTGCAGTTGGAATTGGATATGATATGATCCATGTTTGTAAGAACAATTGTGTTCTGTTCCAGAAGGATTATGCCAACTTAAGTGAATGCCCAAAATGCAAATCATCAAGACGGAAAGATGGCGATGCTGTGAAGAGGATTCCTCATAATGTTCTAAGACATTTTCCAATTACACAAAGATTGCAGAGGTTGTTTCATGATGCTGAAACAAGAGAGGATGTACTGTGGCATTCTAGGAACCAGGAGTACAGAGATCAGAATGTAATGACCCATCCATCTCATGGTAGTGAGTGGAAAAGCTTCAATGATAAACACAAAGAGTTTGCTGCTGACCCGAGAAACATTAGACTTGGCTTAGCTTCAGATGGATTTAACCCATTTGGCCACCAGAGCGCCACATATAGCATGTGGTCAGTGCTTGTTATCCCTTACAACATGCCTCCAAATGTCTGCACCAAAGAATCAAACTACATGATGGCCTTGCTCATCCCAAGTCCAAAGAGTCCTGGAAAGGATTTTGATTTGTTCATGGAGCCTCTTGTGGAGGAACTTCAACAGCTATGGAAGGGTGTTCTCACTCAAGACCTATATAGCAGCCCACCAGCTGATTTCTTTCTGCGTGCTGTTGTAATTTGGTGAATCCATGATTATTCGGCTTTGGGCACTATGTCAGGGCGAACGACACATGGTTACAATGCATGTGTTCGTTGTGACAGGAATCCGCTGTCATACGCAATATTTAGCAAGATCTGTTACATTGGACACCGCCGTTTCCTTCCCAAGGACAAGCGGCATCCTGAAAATACCGAAGACATGTGTTCAATGCAAAGCATGAAAACCGTGATGCGACAAAGAGGCTCACCGCCGATGAGTTGCAAGTGGAATTAGAGAAGGTCAGGCATATTACACCAGGAAACCATCCTGGTAATGGTAGCGGGAAAAGGAAGCGTGGAACGGTAGAAGAGAGATTATTGTTTACCCACAGGTCCACTTTGTGGGACTTGGAGTATTGGAAAGATTTGGATCTGCGGCATAATCTTGATGTGATGCACATCGAGTAAAATATATGTGACAATATTATTGGCACACTTCTTAACATTTAAGGCAAGATGAAAGATACCTTAAAATCTAGGATTGATTTGACACACCTGGGTATCAGAAAGGATTTGCAGGTGCAAGATGAAGGTAAACCATGGGATATGGCACCAGTTGTGTACGTCTTGGACAAGGTAAAAAGAAAAGAATTTTGCGAGGTCCTGTCACATGTGAGATTCCCACATGGATTTGCTTCCAACCCTGAAAGGAGAGTCAGTGCAGATGGAACACAAGGTACAAGGGTTGAAAACTCATGACTGCCACGTCCTACTTCAACGGGTTTTACCTGTTATCCTTAGAGGATTGGGCCGCCCTGACTTATACAGAGCAGTTGCAGAGTTGGGACAATTCTTCAGGGAACTCTGCAGTAGAAATATCAGGATATATGCTTTGAAGCGTCTTAGAGACAAGATACCAACTATCCTATGCGACCTTGAGAAGATATATCCTCCAGCCTTCTTTGATGTGATGGTGCATTTGGCTGTTCATCTACCTGATGAGGCACTACTTAGAGGTCCAGTACAGTATGGCTAGATGTACCCTATTGAAAGGCGGCTAGGCACTTTCAAGGGCTATGTTAGGAACAGAGCTAGACCCAAGGGTTCTATTGCAGAGGCCTACATTGCTACAGAAGCGTTGACATTTTGCTCAAAATACATTGAAACAGCTGATCAGCTTAGCAAAGAGGTGGGTGAAGACAATCCCGGGCTCAATGTTTTCGATTATTCTGTTCGAGTTACAGGGAAGAGTCGACAAGAGGACAAACCTAAAGATTTGGACAAAATGGTTTGGTATGTGTTGAATAACTGTCCTGAGATATTACCTTATATCAAGTAAGTGCAGTACTGCAGCTTATACATCGTAATCTACTAAACTTGCAGCACATTCTTATATATTTAGATGTTTGACGCGATCACTATGTTGTGCAACAACTACAAAGAGGAGTTACTGCCGCAAAATCCAAGAAACATTGACAAACTGGTTATGGCAGGATTTGCGAAATGGTTCAAGAACCATGTAAGCTTTTGAAGTGCACAGTCAGTTTTTTAATATATTGAGTACATAAGATGATCAGCTTGTCTATTTTCTAACCATAGGTTAAGAAGATGCGGGAGGATGGGCAGTCAGTTGAGGATGCCCTTTACTCACTAGCAATGGGTCTGATACTCGGGTAAGACATTATGAATCTTGCGTTGTTGGAGATGTCCGCTACAACACCCTTGCACAAGACGAAGGTAGGAAGACACAAAATAGTGCCATCATGAGCACGGATACGTATGACAAAGAGACAACTGAAATGTATGCTAACATAACAGACATTGTTTAGTTGCAGTATATCTCCGGTTTCGACGATCATCGGTGTGTGGTTCTGTTGTGCTGTCATTGGTATAACCTGTTTTCCAGGTTCGCAAAACCCAGAGCTGATGATTATTTCAAATCCATCAATGTCAAGGCGGCGTACCAGACCAACGAGCCTTTTATTTTGGCAAATCAAGCAACACAGATATTTTTCTTGGAAGACACATTTGCACTTAGCGATGACTGGAGAGTATTGCAAAGGTTTGAGCAGAGGAATCCGTTTAATGAAGTTGCACAACAAGATGATGCTTACACTTGTGACGCCCCCGATTCAATCATACACTAATCATGCACGCAAACGTTTACGATCAAGATCAGGGACTCACGGGAAGATATCACAACACAACTCTAAAACATAAATAAGTCATACAAGCATGATAATACAAGCCAGGGGCCTCGAGGGCTCGAATACAAGTGCTCGATCATAGACGAGTCAGCGGAAGCAACAATATCTGAGTACAGACATAAGTTAAACAAGTTGCCAAAAGATGGCTAGCACAAACTGAGATACAGATCGAAAGAGGCGCATGCCTCCTGCCTGGGATCCTCCTAACTACTCCTGTCCGTCGTCTAGCAGTAGGCACCTCCAGTGTAGTAGGAGTCGTCGGCGGCGGTGGCGTCTGGCTCCTGGGCTCTGGCATCTGGTTGCGACA